>NC_133524.1:141939545-142242575 GCF_049354715.1 Callithrix jacchus
AGTGAGTGGTGTCAATGCCTAAAGATTTGTTAGATCTCTGTAAATTGAAAGTCTGAACAAAAGGGAGGCGTTGCTAAATTAAACGAAAATCTTGCCTGAGAAAGACTCCATACTCCCATACTTAAGTCCTTAGGGATGATCCAGTTTGCCTACTTAGTATGTAGGCAAACTGAAAACCTAACTTAAGAGTATGCTTCTGTAGTGATAGCTAAATCTCAGCTAATCCCAGCAGTCATATTTCAACCACTCACAGGCAGTCAACTGCTCAAATCTTGTTTAAACAAGGCAAATGTTATACTTATTTTCCTCCTGATTTTGTTACTACAGAAAGATTAATTAAAAAGATGGCTGATAGTGCTCTTTCCTTAGACGCTGCTAGGGAATGCATTCAAGATATTTCTCAAGAGAAAGGAACAATGATGTGTTTACAGGAGCAACTCAAAGTTGGTTTGCAGGAACTCCAAATGGTGAATGACAAGCTTGGGTTTTCTAAGGTTTTAAAATCGTGCTATTTCTTCTTCTTCTTCTGTTTCTTTCTATTAGTTACAGGCCAGCTGTAACCAATCTGGTGGTTGTTTCTGTACATCACTTCCATTTTCTTTATGTGACTTTCCTTTTTCTGTTGATAATTTTTTTTCTAACCACATGACATACCTGGAGTCTCTCTGAATCTGCTGTGATTCTGGAAGCTGCTTGGTTTGTGAATCATTTTATTTCTCACTCAATTAAATTCTGTTAATGTTTTTTCTTTTTTAGAAGACGAACTTCCTTGAGAGCTGACACATTCAGACAGACATTTTAAACTCCCGGTCAATGGCTGGCCAGCTGACATAAGCCCAACACCTTAGGTCCCCTGGGGTGGCAGAAACCAGATAATAAGTTTGCTGGTTACAAAGCCAAGCTATAAGATATAAAATGAGACAAAAGGAGAATCTTATTGTGATTTTCCTCCTTATGACAAACCACACAGAAGTCAGCAATTAGAAAGACAAAGCTATCTCTGGGAGTCTAAAGATCAATAGCCAATAGGCACCTAAAACAAATTTACAGGAGTCACAAACAAAACAAATGATTTCTCTTGTCAACCTGAATTTGGAAAGGAAGGTTTAAAGGTAAGCTTTTTTCAACCTTTCATTCTCAATCAAACATAATAGGCAGAGGTCTGGGTGACCTGACCTCAGTAAAAATTCTTCCATTTTTCTGCTAGATTTTTGTCAGTTGTCCTAGAAACTCATTTGTAGGCTCTGAAGCAAGTCAGGTATCTCAGTCATACCACCTTTTTATTTTCCCAGAACTGTAAGAGTAGAAAGAAGGTGACCCTTTTCTTCCATATCATAAGAGGTCATGGCCGACATCCCTATAACAGTTTAATGAGAGAAAAACAATATGCACATGTGTGCACAGGAGTCACGTAAAATATAAAAACTCCTGATTTCAAAATATTTTCTAATTTATGATTTTTTTGACCTATAAGTATTTAAGGGTCTGATGCTCAATTTATACATATTTGTGAATTTCACAGATTTTCTTCCTCTATTGATTTCTATTTCATAGTAGTCATAGAACATAGTTTGTATAATTTCAGTCCACTCAAATTTATGGAGGCTTGATTTACAGCATAACAGATGGTATCTCCTAAAGGATATTTCATGTGCACTTCGGAAAAATATCTTTATGTTGGTTCATTTATTATAAAAATATAAGAATGCATAGGCAGATGGAAGAGATGCTTAGGCAAGGTATGGAGGAGGCATGCAGAGCTTCCAGGCACTCTTGTGGTGGGGGCACCCCACTCTTAGTACCTCCATGTTTTCAGCAACACAGAAGCTCTCTGAACCCTGTCCTTCTGTTTTTTGTATAGAGGCTTCATTACCCAGGCCTGATTGATTAATCAATTAACTCACTCTTTGGCTTCTCTTCTCTCCCTCAGGATGGGCAGGACTGATGAAAACTCCTACCCTGAAATCACCTGGTTTATTGCCTTGGCAACCAGACCCCATCTAGAGGCTATCCAAGAACCCCCTGTCACTAGTCATCTCACTCTCTTACAAAAAGACTCACCACTTCAGAGATCTCAAGGATTTTAGGAACTTGTGTCACAGGAAGAGGAGATAAAGATCAAATAGATGTTTGTCTTTTTTCTAACTTTTAAGTTCAGGGGTACAAGTGCAGGTTGGGCCGGATTGTTACATAGGTAAACATGTGTCATGGGTATTTACTGTATTATTTCATCATCTGGGTCTTAAGCCTAGTATCCATTAGTTATTTTTCCTGATCCTCTCCCTCCTTTCACCTGCTCACCTCTGACAGTGTGTGTTGTTCCCCTCTATTTGTTCATGTGTTCTCATCATTTACCTCCCACTTATAAGAACATGTGGTATTTTATTTTCTGTTCCTGTGTTAGTTTGCTAAGGATAATGGCCTCTACCTTCTACAATACCCCTGCAAAACACACTATCTCACTCTTTATTATAGCAGCATAGTATTTCACGGTGTATATGTACCACACTGTCTCTTTCTAGTCTCATTGATGGCCATTTGGGTTGATTCCATGTCTTTGCTATTATGAATAATGCTGCAGTGAACACACATGTGAATGTGTCTCTATAACAGAATGATTTATATTACGTTGGGTACATGCACAGTAATGGGATTGCTGGGTTGAATGCTATTTCTGACTTTAGGTCTTCGAGGAATCACCACATTGTCTTCCACAATGGTTGAACTAATTTACACTCCCACCAACAATATATAAGTGTTACTTTTTCTCCAAAACCTCGTTAGTATCTATTATTTTTTGACTTGTTAATAATAATAGCCATTCTGTTATGAGATGGTATCTCATTGTGCTTTTCATTTGCATTTCTCTAATGATCAGTATGGTGAGCTTTTTTTTTTAACATGCTTGCTGGCTGTATGTATGTATTCTTTTGAAAAGTGTCAGTTCATGTCTTTTGCCTACTTTTTGATGTGTTTTTTTTTTCTTTCTTGTAAATTTGTTTAGGATCCTTATAGATGCTGGATATTATATCTTTCTCAGATGCATAGTTTGCAACAATGATCTTCCATTCTATAGGTTGTCTGTTTGTTGATAGTTTCAGGAAGAAAATTTTTTAGCTTTAGTTGGTCTATAGTGCTGATCATATGTGGAGCTTCTTAGATATGTCTTATCAAACATTTTTCATTAAATTTGCAAAGTTTTCAGCTACTTTTTCTTCAAATATACCTTCTGCTTATTTTTCTCTGCTTTTCTAGGACTCCCATTACATGTACATTGGTACACCTGATTGCATCCATAGGTTTCTACTGTGCTGTTCATCTTTCATTTCTTTTCTCTTCTTCTTCAGACTATATATTCTCAATTGACTTATGTTTTAGTTCATCAATCTTTCTGCCAGCTCAAATCTACTGTGAATCTTAAAAAGTTAGGTACTCTATTTCAGCCCTCAAATTTGTACTTGATTTATTTTCACTTAGGTAAAATTCTTAAAACATAAAATGGCTCACTTTAACGTGTACAACTTGGCTTCAAATACATTCACAATGTTGTGTAACTATATATTATTTTTCATAAAGTCTACTGCTCATTTGGTATTGCATTTAGTGAGTATAGAAAATAATTAATTAAAGGTTTCTCTTCAAAGATTTCCTCTTGGTTCATTACCAATAAATAGTGGTTTCTTCAAAGGTTAATTTACTTTAAAGCTTTTGCTAATAATCTTTTTTTTAAATTTTTTTTATTTTTTCTTTTATTGCATTTTAGGTTTTGGGGTACATGTGCAGAACATGCAAGACAGTTGCATAGGTACACACATGGCAGTGTGTTTTGCTGCCTTCCTCCCCTTCACCCACATTTGGCATTTCTCCCCAGGCTATCCCTCCACAGCTCCCCCCGCCACTGTCCCTCCCCTATTCCCCCCAATAGACCCCACTGTATAGTACTCCCTTCCCTGTGTCCATTTGTTCTCATTTTTCATCATCCACCTATGAGTGAGAATATGCGGTATTTCATTTTCTGTTCTTGTGTCAGTTTGCTGAGAATGATGTTCTCCAGATTCATCCATGTCCCTACAAAGGACACGAACTCATCATTTTTGATTGCTGCATAATATACCATGGTGTATATGTGCCACATTTTCCCAGTCCAGTCTATCATCCATGACCATTTGGGTTGGTTCTAGGTCTTTGCTATTGTAAACAGTGCTGCAAGGAACATTTGTGTGCATGTGTCCTTATAGTAGAATGATTTATAGTCCTTTGGATATATACCCAGTAATAGGATTGCTGGGTCAAATGGAATTTCTATTTCTAAGGCCTTGAGGAATCGCCACACTGTCTTCCACAATGGTTGAACTAATTTACACTCCCATCAACAGTGTAAAAGTGTTCCAATTTCTCCACATCCTCTCCAGCATCTGTTGTCTCCAGATATTTTAATGATCACCATTCTGAATGGTGTGAGTTGGTATCTCAATGTGGTTTTGATTTGCATCTCTCTAATGACCAGTGATGATGAGCATTTTTTCATATGTTTGTTGGCCTCATGTATGTCTTCTTTTGTAAAGTGTCTGTTCATATCCTTTGCCCATTTTTGAATGGGCTTGTTTGTTTTTTATCCTGTAAATCTGTTTGAGTTCTTTGTAAATTCTGGATATCACCCCTTGGTCAGATGGGTAAACTGCAAAAATTTTTTCCCATTCTGTTTGTTGCTGATTCACTCTAGTGACTGGTTCTTTTGACGTGCAGAAGCTGTGGAGTTTGGTTAGGTCCCATTTGTCTATTTTGGCTTTTGCTGCCAATGCTTTTGGTGTTTTGCTCATGAAGTCCTTGCTTACTCCTATGTCTTGGATGGTTTTGCCTAGATTTTCTTCTAGGGATTTTATGGTGCCAGGTCTTATATTTAAGTCTTTAATCCATCTGGAGTTAATTTTAGTGTAAGGTGTAAGGAAGGGGTCCAGTTTCTGCTTTCTGCACGTGGCTAGCCTGTTTTCCCAATACCATTTATTAAACAGGGAATCCTTTCCCCATTGCTTGTTTTTGTCAGGGTTCTCAAAGCTTGTATGGTTGTAGACATGTTGTGTTGCCTCTGATGCCTATGTTCTGTTCCATTGGTCTATATCTCTGTTTTGGTACCAGTACCATGCTGTTTTAATTACTGCAGCCTTGTAGTATAGTTTGAAGTCTGGTAGTATGATGCCTCCTACTGTGTTCTTTTTGCTTAAAATTGACTTGGCTATGCGGGCTCTCTTTTGGTTCCATAGGAAGTTCATGGTAGATTTTTCCAGTTCTGTGAAGAAAGTCAATGGTAGCTTGATGGGGATAGTGCTGATTCTGTAAATTATTTTGGACAGTATAGCCATTTTCACGACATTGATTCTTCCTAACCATGAACATGGACTGTTCCTCCATCTGTTTGTGTCCTCTCTTATTTCATTGAGCAGTGGTTTGTAGTTTTCCTTGAAGAGGTTCCTTACGTTCCTTGTAAGTTGTATTCCTAGGTATTTTATTCTGTTTGTAGCAATTGCGAATGGCAGTTCGTTCTTGATTTGGCTCTCTTTAAGTCTGTATAGGAATGCTTGTGATTTTTGCACATTGATTTTATATCCTGAGACTTTGCTGAAGTTGCTTATCAGTTTCAGGAGTTTTTGGGCTGAGGCGATGGGGTCTTCTAGGTATACTATCATGTCGTCTGCAAATAGAGACAATTTGGCTTCCACCTTTCCTATTTGAATACCCTTTATTTCTTTTTCTTGCCTGATTGCTCTGGCTAGAACTTCCAGTACTATATTAAATATGAGTGGTGAAAGAGGGCATCCTTGTCTAGAGCCGGATTTCAAAGGGAATGCTTCTAGTTTTTCCCCATTCAGTATGATATTGGCTGTTGGTTTGTTGTAAATAGCTTTTATTACTTTGAAATATGTTCCATCAATACCGAGTTTATTGAGGGTTTTTAGCATAAAGGGCTGGTGAATTTTGTCAAATGCCTTCTCTTCGTCAATTGAGATAATCATGTGGCTTTAGTTTTTGGTTCTGTTTATGTGGTGAATTACGTTTATAGACTTGTGTATGTTGAGCCAGTCTTGCATCCCCGGGATGAATCCTACTTGCATGATGGATAAGTTTTTTGATGTGCTGTTGCAATCGGCTTGCCAGTATTTTATTGAAGATTTTTGCATCTATGTTCATTGTGGATATTGGCCTGAAGTTTTCTTTTCTTGTTGAGTCTCTGCCGGGTTTTGGTATCAGGATGATGTTGGTCTCATAAAATGATTTGGGAAGGATTCCCTCTTTTTGGATTATTTGGAATAGTTTCAGAAGGAATAGTAACAGCTCCTCTTTATGTGTCTGGTAGAATTCAGCTGTGAACCCATCTGGACTTGGGCTTTTTTTGTGTGGTAGGCTCTTAATTGCTGCCTCGACTTCAGACCTTGTTATTGGTCTATTCATAGTTTTAGCTTCCTCCTTGTTTAGGCTTGGGAGGACACAGGTGTCCAGGAATTTATCCATTTCTTCCAGGTTTACTAGTTTATGTGCATAGAGTTGTTTGTGATATTCTCTGATGATGGTCTGAATTTCTGTGGAATCTGTGGTGATTTCCCCTTTATCATTTTTTATTGCACCTATTTGGTTGTTCTCTCTTTTCTTTTTTATCAGTCTTGCTAGCGGTCTGTCTATTTTGTTGCTCTTTTCAAAAAAACCAGCTCTTGTATTTATTGATTTTTTAAGGGATTTTCATGTCTCTATCTCCTTCAGTTCTGCTCTGATCTTAGTTATTTCTTGTCTTCTGCTAGGTTTTGAGGTTTTTTTATCTTGCTCCTCTTGCTCTTTCAATTTTCATGATAGGGTATCAATTTTGGATCTCTCCACTCTTCTCATATGGGCACTTATTGCTATATATTTTCCTCTGGAGACTGCTTTAAATGTGTCCCCAGAGATTCTGGTATGTTGTGCCTTCGTTCTCATTGGTTTCGAAGAACTTCTTTATTTCTGCCTTCATTTCATTGTTTATCCAGTCAACATTCAAGAGCCAGTTGTTCAGTTTCCATGAAGCTGTGCACTTCTGAGTTCGTTTCTGAATTCTGAGTTCTAACTTGATTGCAGTATGGTCTGAGAGACTGTTTGTTATTATTTCAGTTGTTTTGCATTTGTCGAGGAGTGCTTTAATTCCAATTATATGGTCAATTTTAGAGTAGGTGTGATGTGGTGCTGAGAAGAATGTGTATTCTGTGGATTTGGGGTGGAGAGTTCTGCAAATGTCTATCAGGTTTGCTTGCTCCAGGTCTGAGTTCAAGCCCTCGATATCCTTGTTGATTTTCTGTCTGGTTAATCTGTCTAATATTGACAGTGGAGTGTTAAAGTCTCCCACTATTATTGTGTGGGAGTCTAAGTCTCTTTGTAAGTCATTAAGAACTTGCCTTATGTATCTGGGTGCTCCTGTATTGGGTCCATATATGTTTAGGATCGTTAGCTCTTCTTGTTGTATTGATCCTTTTACCATTATGTAATGGCCTTCTTTGTCTCTTTTGATCTTTGTTGCTTTAAAGTCTATTTTATCAGAGATGAGAATTGCAACTCCTGCTTTCTTTTGCTCTCCATTTGCTTGGTAAATCTTCCTCCATCCCTTTATTTTGAGCCTTTGTGTATCCTTGCATGTGAGATGGGTTTCCTGGATACAGCACACCGATGGGTTTTGGGTTTTTTAATCCAATTTGCCAGTCTGTGTCTTTTGATTGGTGCATTTAGCCCATTTACATTTAGGGTTAATATTGTTATGTGTGAATTTGATACTGCCATTTTGATGCTTGCTAATAATCTTAAAGTCACGGTTAGTCATAATAAAGAAAAAAGTGCATCCCTGTGTTCTTAGTGCTTACACTTTAACCTAGATATTTGCCCTGACATGCCTGGGCAAGCCCAGGCAAATTTTAAGTCAAGGCTTATTCCCCTTCCTTATTTGAAAATGTTATTGCTCCTCCAAGCATTCCTCAAGTTACTTCCTCTTTTCCTTTGTTCACTTCTACCTTTACTTCTTTAGAAAATTTTCAAGTTTTTAGAAAATCAGGTCAAGCATAGAATGTGAGGTCCCATTCTGGCCAATGGAAACTGGACACAGCAGTAAGGCAATTGTGTCAGGTTATCAAAGTTATAAATATCCCTGTGTCCTTTGTTTAAGTGTGCACTCATGGCAAGACTGCCAGCGAGTTGCACCCTTCCTGTAGGAAGTAAAACTAGCCTTGCTGAGTAATCTATTTTCTCAGTGTGGATTTTTCCTGAAGTTATAAACCCATTTCCAACAGTGAGACATTGCTATAATACCTTACTTTAGTTACTCAGACATAGTTGACTTTGAACACATTTAAACTAATGAAAAATTTCTCTCTGTATGTTTAATCTCTGGGCTTCCTCAGGGACAGTTTCTATTGACTGTTTTTTTTTTTTTTCCAGCTGTATACCCATTTTTTCTTGCCTTTTTTCTGTCTCATAATTTTCTATGAAAACTGGAAATTTAAAACAGTATGACAGCCCTGGAAATACAACCCCTCTTTTCTAGGATTTGTTGTTACTTTTTTTTTTTTTTTTTTTTGCTTTGTTTTTGGTCTTTATTAGAAACTTTTCTTAACTCATTCTGTAACACCTTCATTCTTTGTCATGTTTGCTTCTGAAGTCTCCCTTTGTTTAGCTTAGTGATTAACAAATGATTGGGCAGAGATTATAATGTACATTGTCGTTATCTTTTTTTTCCAGATTTTCCTTTTAAGATATTTGGTAAATTTATTGTTTGCGCCATGTTTTATCATAGCCTGAGGCAACTATAAAATTAAATAATGCCATTTGATTAATACTCATATGGAAAAGTCTATTTGCACTGAAGGAGCTCTAAACCTGGCCATGTAAAGACAAAGGAGAAGTTTCCAGGGAACTGTGTCAGAGTAACGGATATTCTCTGAGAATCATTCTTTTTGGGAATTCCAGTCCCTTTTTCCTACTGAAGGGTATTCTATACTTCTAGTTTTCATGGATTGCTGGGCTATTGTTTTAAAGGGTACCACAGAGATGGAGAGATTAAGATAGAAAAGGGGCAAGGTAAAACATGAAGAATCTCACTATTCTTACTGAGATTCAGCTATTTTTGAATGATTACAACCCATATTGTTGTAAGTTTTTGATTAAGTTCCAGAGTTCTTACAAAACATTTTAACTTTTCCTCCCAGTATTTTCATTAATGCAAAAGCTGATTTTCATAAGTCCTTCCGCCATCCATCCCATTGATGTTACTCCAAGATACTTAGATTTAAATCTAACCAAATTTGTGCAGGATATATATGCTATAAAGTACAAATCACTGGAAAAAGTCATTAAAAAGATGTAAATACATGAAGAAATATTGCAGGATCCATGTTTAGAAGACTCAATATTGTTAAGATGCCATTTCTCCCCAATTTGATTGAGAGACTATATGCAATTCTCAGCAAAATCCCAGCAGAATGTTTTTGTAGAAATCAACAAGCTGATTCAAAGAATTGTATGATCACATAAAGAAATTTAAATACATGACAATTGTGAGTTATGATAGTTCAGACAACATGGTATTGCCAAATATATAGATACAGAGATTGATGGAACATAATAAAGATACCAGAAAGTTACTCACACAAAAAAATGGATGATCCTATACAAAGAAGTATCTGTACACATACCACATATGATATAAAGTATTAGCTCACATCAAATAAAAAAACCTGTACAAGTGACCAGGTATGATGGCTCACACCTGTAATCCCAGCACTTTGGGAAGCCAAGCCAGGCAGATTGTTAAACTGAAGAGTTCAAGACCAGACTGAACAATGTAATAAAACCTCACCTCTACAAAAAATACAAAAATTAGCCTGGGGTGATGGTGTACACCTGTAGCCCCAGCTACTAGGGAGGCTAAGGTGAAAGGATTGCTTGAGCCTAAGAGGTTGAGGCTGCCATAAGCCATGAGAGTACCACTGTACTCCAGCATGGGCCACAGAATGAGACCCTGCACCCCTCCTAAAAAAATTCCCAAAAACATGCAGAAGAAAATTAGTGTGACTTTGGATTTAATAATGAGCTTTTTACATATAACAACAAAACTATAATCAATAAAGGAAAAAATGATATATTATACTTTATAATATTATAAACCTTTAATCTTTGAAATATCTGTTAAGAAAACAAAAAGGCACCCCATAGAGTTGGAGAAAAAAATTCCAAATTATATTACTAATCCAAACTTGAAGCCAGACTACTTGAATATTTAAAAATAGAACAATACAAAAACAGAAAAGAATCAATGACAAATGTGCAGATAGATATCTGAAAAAGCATTTTATGAAATATGATACACAGATGAAAATGTTGCAGATATTAGGATGAAATTACTTTTGTCAGACCCAGATGGAATAGAGTCAGGAAGGATTGAAGGAGAGAAGGCTCATGCTTACATATCTCAGATAAAAACTCGTTTTCAGAACTTTACAAGAAATACATTTGTGTCCTTCACACATCTACTTTGATAAGGTTTATCACTAGACATTCTTTAGGAAAGCAATGATTTAGATAAGGTGTTCTTAGAAGAACACTTGCTCAGTAATGGCATCTCTATCAATGAGCTGACAACCACTCTAACTTTGAATTTCTGGAAACAACTCTTTCTAAGCAGCTTATGTGAGTTAACTTTTTACTAATAAAGGCTCCTCTTACCATTCTTTCACCAAATGCACTGGTGTCTTATCTTTCCATGTATTTTGGTTTGTAATCCTTATTTCTATTCCTGAGCAAACCAACATATTAATAAATAATTTTTTCTAGTGTCATTTTAGGTTGACAAAAATAAGCATATTAAAAGACTCTAGATGTCATTAGCCATTGGGGACATACAAATTAAAAATAAGATAGCCCTGTACATATATTGGGAATGCTAACATTTAACAAAAATGAAATGTTTGCAAGGATATGGAGAAACAGGAACTCTTATTTATTACTAGCAGGAATGCAAAATGGTGGACGCACTTTAAAAAAGTCTTATAGTTTTTTAAATAATGTTTTACATGTGCTTACCAAGCGATGTAGCAAACCCACATCTATGCTTTCACCCAATTGAATTGAATAGTTTTTATAATAGTTTAGTTTATGTGTCAACTAGACTATGTTTAGGGATACTCAGATAGCCAGTGAAACATGATTTGTGAATGTGTCTGTGAGTGTGTCTTCTGAAAGAAATTAGCATTTGAATAGTTCCAGACTGAGTAAAGAAGACTATCCTCACCAATATGGGTGGGTATCATCCAACAAATTGAGGGGAAGGGGAAGGGAGATTTTTCTCTGTGCTTGAGTTATATATCCATCTTCTGCCTATTATTTATCTCTCGATTACTGCATTTTGGGGCAGTCCCTTAAATTTTACATCTCAGTAATGTGCCTCACTTCTCTCATCCTAGTCCTAGTCCTGTAATAGAGTACTCATTTCTGGACTTTTCTGCAAGCTGTAAACTCCTGTGCAGTGTGAGCTTATCCCAGTTTAGTTGCTATAATTCCTCCCTCTGGGGGAGATGGGAGTTCATTCTGCCTATGAATATTAGTGCTTCTTGTTTTTGGGTCTTCAGAATCAGATAATGACTTACATCCTGAGCTCCCTTTGTTCTCAGGCCTTTGGGCTTGGACTGGAACTTACAACATTGGTGCCCCCGGTTCTCAGGCCTTTAGGTTTTAATTAAACTATATCAATGGCTTTTCTGGACCTCCAGTTTTCACATGGCAGATCATGACACTGCTCAGCATCTATATTCACACGAACCAATTCCTCATTAAAAATCTATTTCTCTCTCTCTCTCTCTCTCTCTCTCTCTCTCTCTCTCTCTCTCCCCTCCTCCCTCCCTCCGTCTCCCTCTTACCTTCTCTCCCTCTCTCCTGTTGGTTCTGTTACTGTGAAGAACCTTGAGTAATACAGATTTCGCGGACCTACAGTAGGTTCTAAAAGAACAGAATATTTTAAGGATTAGTTGTCAAAAATTTTTTTTATTTTTAGAATTAGTTCTCTAATATGATTAAAGATGTCAGTGACTATTTCCAGTAGTAGAGACAACATTCATAGTCCATGGTGTGAAGTGTTTATAGAGATTTGCACAACACCTGCTCTGACTAATCAACTACTCCTAACAAACTACTTATAAGAATCAAGGTCAGGAGGCTGAGGCAGGAGAATTGCCTGAACCCAGGAGGCAGAGGTTGCGGTGAACCAAGATCACGCCATTGCACTCCAGCCTGGGTAACAAGAGCGAAACTCCATCTCAAAAAAAAAAAAAAAAAGAATCAAGGAATTAGATGACTCTGTACATAAGACTTTCAATTATCTTTGGAAAACTAAGGAATATAATAATGTTGGTTGTTTCCACTGATTGTGGACAAACTGAAAAAAGAAAGGGATGAGTTAAGGGATTCAGGTATCAGTTCAAGTGCCACTTAAGTGATCTGAGTGCTGCATGTGTGACCTAAAAGATTTCCTTATCTCCTGTAGCCAGAGGATTGAAATTACTGAAAACCAAACACAGAACCTCATTCTGGAACTGACTGAATTACAATGCAAAAAGGTTTTCCAGTACCACGAAGTGTCTCTGTTAAACTGGGGCCATTGATTGGAAAATAATGGGCTCCTATAAGTTGTAATAGAGACAAGTCAGAACACTCTAATGAAGTTGGGGACATTGAGACTCTCAATTCTCATGAGTCTTCTTTATCAGTGGAAAAAGTGTCTCCATTTCCAGTGGTATCAGCCTCTCCACCCTAAGAGATATTCACTTCCCTCTGAAAGGGCAAACTCTGAATAACCATGCAAGACAACGCTAATGCGTCTCAGGACCCAGCCCTCTTTGCTTCTAGACCTATAACTTAGCTCCAGTCCCAGCAAGCCCCTAAAAATGGGTCCAAAGTTTGACCCATCGGGAGGTTCACTACACTCCAGAATAGCTACCTGAAATTTCTGATTTATAGAAGTAGAAGCCAAAAAATGTGCGGGAATGGTTACTAATGGTGTGAGGTAATGGTGGAAGGAACATCAGACCAAAGTTATTGATACAGACTCACTAAGCAGATATTCTACATTTAATGTCGTAGTTCAGGAGGTAAGAAAGGGCTCTAGCATAGTGGTTTGTTGGTTGACAGAAATATGAATCAAAAGATGATCCACTTTGAGTAAAGTGAAAATGCAAGCCATATCTTGGTTTAATATAAAGACTCCAAAGGATAGGGAGATTAGAACGTTAGACCAAATTAGCCATTTACGATTTACTCAGCTATACTGAGAGAGTCAAGAAAAAATGCCTTTCACCAATAGTTTCAAAAGTAAATGTCTGTTGCTCAAGTCACCCAGTCTATGGTAGTTCTGTTTTAGCAGCCAAAAATGATGAAGACTGTTATATTCACATAAAAAACATTCACAGGAATCTTTATAGCAGCTGTATTTCATAATTACCAAAAACTAGAAATAACCAACAAATTTAATAGACGAATAGATGAACAGACTGCTACATTTATACAATGAAATACTTTTCAGAAATAATTTTATCCACAGAACATAGATGAGTCATAAGTATATTTTTAATTTTTCTTTTAAATTTCTGTTGAAACACAGTAGCTGTATATATTTCTGGGGTACAGGAGATGTTTGATTCAATTATGCAATGCATAATAATTACATCATGAAGAATGCAATTTCCATTCTTTCAAGCATTTTTTTGTGTTGCAAATGATCTAATTATACTTTTGCTTATTTTAAAATGTATGAATTAATTTAATATTAACTATAGTCACCCTGTTGTACTATCAAATAGGTCTTATTCATAATTTTAAACTTATTTTGGTATCCATTTATCATCACCACTCTGCTTGCAATCACCCCACTACCTTTCCCAGCCCCTGGTGATCATTCTTCTACCCTCTATGTCCACGAGTACAATTGTTTTGATTTCTAGTCCCCACAGATAAGTGAGAATGTGCAATGTTTGTCTTTCTGTGTCTGGCTTACTTCACTTGACATAATGTTCTCCAGTTCCATCCATGTTGTTGCAAATGACAGGATCTCATTCTATTTTATGGCTGAATAATATTCTATTGCGTATATGTGCCACATTGTCTGTCTTTATCCTTTCATCTGATGATGGACACTTAAGTTGCTTCCAAGTCTTGGTAATTGTAACTACTGCTGCAAACATGGGAATGCAGATATCTCTTAGATATACTGATTTCCTTTCTTTTGGGAATATTCCCCGCAGTGGGATTGATGGATTGTATGGTAATTCAACTTTTAGTTTTCTGAGAAATTCCAAACTGTTCCTCATAGGAGTACTAATTTACATTCTCACCAATAGTATACAAGTGTTCCCTTTTCTCCACATCCTCAACAACATATGTTATTGCCTGTCTTTTTGATAGAAGCCATTTTAACTGGGGTGAGATGATATCTCAGTGTAGTATTGACTGGCATTTCTCTGATGATAACTGATGTTGAGCAAGACTTCACATGCCTGTTTTCTATTTGTATGCATTCTTTTGAGAAATATGTACTCAAATTTTTGGCCCAGGTTTGATTGGATAATTAAAATTTGTCCTTTAGAGTTGTTTTAGCACTCTATATATGCTGGTTATTAATCTCTTGTCATATGGGTGGTTTGCAAGTATTTTGTCCCATCTTAAGTTATCTCTTAATTTAGTTGATTGTTTCTTTTGTTGTGCAGAAGCTTTTGAAATTTATGTGATTCCCTTTATTCATTTTTGCCTTGGTTGCCCTAGCTTGTGGCATATTACTCAAGAAATTTTTGTCCAGCCTAATGTCCTAGAGATTTTCCCCAAAGTTTTTTGAAGTTGTTTTATAAGTTGAGGTCTTATACTTAATTATACAATTGATTTTGATTTGGTTTTTATAGATTGCATGAAATAAGAATCTAGATTCATTTTTATGCATATGCATATCTAGGTTTCTAAGGGTTTCGCACCATCCCCATTAGTATGTCTCATGATAGAGTTCTCAAGATAGTGGTTGTTTAAAACTGTGTGGGGCATCTTCCCTTTTGCTCTCTCTCTTTCCTGCCACTATGAAAAGAAGGTTCTTGCTTCCTCTTCCCCTGCTACCATGATTGTAAGTTTCCTGAAGCCTCCCATCCATGTTTCTTGTTAAACCTGTGGAACTGAGTCAATTACACCTCTTTTCGTCATAAATTTCGAAGTCTCAGGTAGTTTTTTATAGCAGTGTGAGAATAAACTAATACAGAAAATAAATACCAGAAGAGTGGGGCACTGCTATAAAGATACCTGAAAATGTGGAAGTGACTTTGGAACTGGGTAACAGACAGAGACTGGAACAATTTGGAGGGCTCAGAAGAAGACAAGAAGGTGTGTGGAAATTTGGAACGTTTCGAGACTTGTTGAATGGTTTTGACCAAACTGCAATTGGTGATATGAACAATGAAGTGGTCTCAGATGGACATGGGAAATGTATTAGGAACTGGAGTGAAGGTTGCTTTTGCTATGCTTTAGCAAAGAGACTTGGTGGCATTTTGCCCCAGCCCTAGATTGGTGAAAGTTGGAACTTGAGAGAGATTATTTAGGATATCTGGAAGTCGAAATTTCTACACAGCAAAGCATTCAAGATATGACCTGACTACTCCTAACAATGTACAGCCATATACATTCAAAACATAATTTAAAATTGCAATTTATGTCTAAATAGAAGCAGACCATAAAAGTTTGAAAAACTTGCAGCCTGACCATATGGTAGGAAAAAAAATCTCATTTCTGGGGAGAAATTTAAGCCAGCTACAAAAATTTCTATAAGTAATGAGGAACCAAATGTTAATAGCCTAGACATGGGGCAAATGTCTCCAGGGCATGTCAGAGAGCATCACAGCAGCCTCTCTCATCAAAGGTCCAGAGGCCTAGGAGGAAAAAAATGGTTTCATGGGCCAGACCCAGGACCCTGCTTCTCAGTGCAGCCTCAGGACATGGCATCACCTGTCCTAGCCACTCCAGCTCCAGCCATAGCTAAAAGTATCCAAGGCACAGCTCGTGCCATTACATCAGAGGGTACAAGCCCCAAGCCTTGATAGCATCCATGTAGTGTTGGGCCCATTGGTGCACACCAGGTGAGAGCTGAAATCTGGAAGCCTCCACTTGGATTTCAGGGGATCTATGAAAACTCTTGAATGTCTAGGCAGAAGTCTGCTGCAGGCATGGAGTCCTCATGGAGAGCCTCTGCCAGGGAAGTGCAGAAAGGAAATGTGGGGTTGGAGTCCCCACACAGAGTCCCTACTGGGGCACTTCCTAGTGAAGTCGTGAGAAGAGGGCCACCGTCCTCCAAACCCCAGAATGGAAGATCCACCAATAGCTTGTACAATACACCTGGAAAAGCTGCAGGCACTCAACACCAGCCCACAAAAGCAGGAGGTGGGGCTGTACCCTGCAGAGCCACAGGGGCAGAGCTACCCAAGACCATGGAAGCCCATCTCTTGAATCAGTGTGATCTGGATGTTAGATATGGCATCAAACAACTTCATTTTGGGGCTTTAAGATTTGACTGCACTGCTGGATTTCAGACTTGCATGGAGCTGGTAGCTACTTTGTTTTGGCCAATTTCTCCCATTTTTCAATGAGAGCATTTACCCAATGTTTGTACCCTCATTGTATCTTGGCAGCACTTAACTTGTTTTTTTTTTATTTTACAGGCTCATAGGCAGAAGGGACATGCCTTGTCTCAGGTGAGACTTTGGACTTGGACTTTTCAGATAATGCTGGAATGAGTTAAGACTTTGGGAGACCATGATGAAAGCATGATTGGTTTTGAAATGTGAAAATGATTTGAGATTTGGGTGAGGCCAAAAGTGGGATGATACGGAATGTCTTTGTGCGTCCACCCAAATTTCATTTCAAATTTTAATTTCCATGTGTTGAAGGTAGGTTCTGGTGGGAGGTGATTGGATCATGGGGGTGGTTTCTAATGGGTTAGCACCATTCTCCTAGTGCTGTCTTATGATAGAGTTCTCATGAGATTTGGTTGTTTAAAAGTGTGTGACACCTTCCTCTTCATGCTGTCTCTCCTGCCACCATAAGTAGGAGGTCCTTGCTTCCCCTTCGCCTACCACAATGATTGTAACTTTCATGAGGCCCCTTGTCTATGCTTCTTGTTAAGCCTGCAGAACTGTGAGTCAATTAAACCTCTTTTCTTCATAAATTACCCAGTCACACATAGTTCTTTATAGCAGTGTGAAAATGAACTCACAGAAAACCCTCTAAAGGAGTTGCTTTTCTGTGTTTCCTCAATGTGTCCCATGGCTGTCTAACAGAATTTTCTAGTGTGCAATAACTTCTCAATTTTTATGGATGATGTAAATTATTTTTCCCTTTTCTACATATAGTTGGTCAGTAAGAAGAGTAGAGAATTTTGTATTTATTGTCATGCTCATGCTCATACTGCCATCTTAACTCAGATATAATGCTAGCCTTTGTTATTTGAATCAGCATACCACTTAGCTTCTTTGTGTATGTGCCTGTCTGTGTATAAGCATGCATATACATCTGTACATATGATTATATGAATTTTTTAATGCTTCATGTCAATATTGGCTCTATGTCCAACCACATAAGTTAGTAGAGTGGGCAACAATGTATCCATAAGTCTCCAGATGAAGATCAATGAGAAAGTTCATCAGCAGCTACTTTTTTCTTATTACATTACCTCCAAGGGCACAAATGAATTTTGCTTTTGTTTTTGAATGTTTAACAATACTATTTGTCTTTATTGTGAGAAAGATTAGTGATCTAATAATATGGCTAATTTTTTAAATATATAAATTTTCTCTGGACTGATTTTTTTCAAAAAATTGTATTTGTCCCAATTAAAAAGCATAAGCTCATATTTTAAAAGACAAAAAAATAGAAAGTGAAAAATAAACAAATCTATAACCCAAACACCCAAAGATTACTGAATTAATTTGATACATATTTTAACTTTATATTGTCATATAATTTTGATCATTATATAAAATATGGTATTTTGCCTACGTTTTCAATTACTTATTCTATCATGTCTCTTGCTAATTTAGGAATATAATATTGAAGGGATAACTACACATATGTATGTTAACTGAAACTTTATTAATAATGTAGAAAATATTTTTTTCATAATTTGGGGTATTTATGTTTTGAGTGGTAGAAACTATGGAAATTCTCCCTAGCCAGGGAGAATGATTATGTCAAGTGTGTTTACCTGTACTCTCCAGCTCCGGGGCTGAAGTGATTCCAGACATAGTGATCATTAGCCAAGAGAGCATATAAATTCTTCTATGAGATGGAGTATTTAAGTCTTATATTCTAGTTGCCACACAGGGGATCAATAAATACATAAGTTAGTTGATGCTTTTGGCAGTCTATGTGCTACTATCCCAGGGATTGCTAAAGATGCTTGAGGTCAACACTGGTAATGTTAGAATAGAAATTTCTCAAATAACATAATTTAATAATAAAATTTTATGTCAATCATTCTAATAAATTTGAACATCATTGGTGGAAAATTATCAGAAAATACGTTATTCTTTAAATTGTTTTCAACTTAATTTTTTGAATGTAGACTCTTTGGGAAAAAAACAATTGATTCTCATCTTATTCTCCTGATTAGCTATAAACAAAACACTAAGTGGTATTCCTTTAGGTAAGAAAATTTCTAACTCTTG
Organism: Callithrix jacchus; assembly: GCF_049354715.1. Classification (NCBI taxonomy): domain Eukaryota; kingdom Metazoa; phylum Chordata; class Mammalia; order Primates; family Cebidae; genus Callithrix; species Callithrix jacchus. Next base: position 141,958,289 of record NC_133524.1, read on the forward strand.
CTTTACTCAACAAAGGAGAAAAACATGTGTTTCTTCTGAACCTATGTTATCAGGTCTAGAACCATAATATCTACAGATAAAGTAATGCATATATATAAGAAAACTATCAGGTAATTAATGGTTTTAGTGTATACTATTTAGTACATATAATATCAAAGCTCTATATAGTGGTCAAAAGAACCTCTAGTTCCTGCATAAATGATTTATAATACTAAGCAACTAACTTAAAATTATTTTTAAACTTATGAATATCAATAATAATGTTAAAATTCAACTATAGGCTTCATTGTCTTTATACATAATGTAATGTTTTATAATATTTCCTTATTTGGATTTGAATTTATAGTAGCAGATGTGATACTAAAATACATGAGCAACTGCATTATAATCTTGCATTTATTTTCCATTTCATAGATACACAAAAATACAAATTTGTTTGAGATTAGTAACTTTATTTTGCAATAAAACTACTTCAATTGTTAGAAATATAACTAAATTTGTATTTGACCATTGCTGTGAAATATATCTGTAATTGCTGAATATGACACTTTTGATCTACAACATCCTCAGTTTTTCCCTTTGCAGAAGATATGAAATAATATTTAGTTTTTTTGTCCAGAATCAAAATGGGCTCCTGTAAGTGTTTGAGGCCCAGGGTGTTATGAATAAATTGGAGTTAATGTGCTTGGTCCTTCAACAGTCTTTTCTGGATTTTTTGGTCTTTTTTTCAAAAAATAAACTTTATTGAGGTATAATTTACTTACAATAAAATGCACCATTTTAAGTGTATATTTTGATAAGTTATGAAAAATTTATAAAACTAGGTGACTACAATCATTATCAAAGCATAGAACATTTTCATTAATTCAAAATTGTTCTACGTGACTCTTTAAATTTTGCAATCTCTGGCCTCTGGCAAATATTGATCTGCTTTCTGTCACTATCACCATAAATTATGTAGTCTTTTCTAGATTTTTATAAAAGTGGAACCATAAACCAAGTCAGTTAATGTGTCTGGATTGCTTTACTATGTATAACAATTTTGAAATCTATTCATATAATTGCATATATCAGTAGCTTATTCTTTTATATTACTGAACACTTTTCCAATGTTTGAACGTAAAACAGATTATTAACTCACATATTGATGTACATTTTGATTCTTTTGTTTCTATTATAAAGAAAATGGCTAAGGATAAACATATGGAAGTCTTTGTATGGCTAGGTTTTTAATGTAATTATAATGAAATATTTAGAAATGAAACTGTTGACCCTTATACTAAATATATGTGTAATTTGTTTAAACAAACAAAGCTTTGACAAATTGTATTCTAATGTTTTTCCAAGTATTTTGATCATTTTAATTCTTGCAAGCAAAGTACAAGAGTTTCAGCTGATTCATAATCTTAACAATACTTGGTATCATAAATCATTTTTATCAATCACAGTTATCATAGTGGGTGATTAGTGGTGTCTCATTTTGGCTTTAATTTAAACTCATGTGATGATTAGTGATGTAGAGCCTCTGTTAATATGTTAATTGACTTTTCAATAATTTCTTTTGAGGAATGTCTTTTTAAATTATTTGTCCAGTTTAATTGTGTTTTGTTCTGGGTTTTTAAATTGAGTTATCTTATTGTTCATTTTTTTTTAATTTTTATTTTTTAGAAATGAGGTTTTTCTGCCTTGCCCAGGCTGGCCTCAAACTCCTAGGCTAAAACCACCCTCTTGCCCCAGTCTCATGAGTTGTTGGGATTATAGGAGTAAACCACCATCCCTGGCTTTCAAGTTACTTCAAAAATATTCTGGATATAAGCCTTGTGTAAAATATGTGAATTTTAAGTACTTTCTCGCTTTCTATGGATTGCTTTCCTAACAAAATCTTTAGGACAGCAAATGTCTTCAGTGATAAAGTTCAATTTATTAATCTCTTATTTCTATGGTTTGTGTTTTTTTGTATCCTATCTAATAAATATTTGATAAACCAAAGGTCATAGAAATTGTTTATGTTTTATTATGGATATCTTTATATTTTACCTGTATATTTATGATTCATTTTAACTTGTATTTATGATTGATTTAAAAGTTGATTATATTGTTCTACACTAATAATCTAGATTTCATATCAATCTCACTGAAAACATTTTACTTTCATCATTGAATTTCCTGTTACCTTCGTTAAAAAAATCAATTAACTACATGTGTTTGGATTTTTTTTGACCTCTAGTTTCACCCATTGCCTACGCTGGCACTAATTTAATTTGTCTTAATAATATAGTTTTATAATAAATCTTGAAATACAAAAATGTTAGTTGACTTGGTTTTACTTTTCCATACATATTTCAGTTGTCCCATGTTCCTTATATTTCCATTTAACTTTAGAAATCAGTTTGTCAGTCTCTTAAAATAAAAGCTTACTAAACTTTTGATTGATTTTTTTGGAATGTATAGACTAGAGAAATTGATATAGCAAAATTGCATCATCTCATGTATAATCATGGAATATATTCCCATTTAATTAGGACTCCTTTAGTTACTCTTAGCAATATTTTAGAGTTTATAGGGTAAGTGATTTATCACACTTGGTTAAATAAATTTCACTAAATTTATGCTAAAGCATTTTAGTTTTTTGATACTGAAAGTGGAAATTTAGTAGTAATTTCCAGTTCTATGTTGCTATCATATAGAAAAGCAATTATTTATGTAAATGGAAAATACATTATTTGATCTAACTACAGTCACACATTAGTTCTAGTACTTTTTAAATATGTGACTTATGATTTTCTATATATACAATTGTATCACCTGTCAATTAATTGTTTTTGTTTATATTTTTAGACCATTTAATGATATATAATTTATATATTATAAATTTAACTCATGGAAGGGGTATAATTAAGCGATTTTTATTTATATGTTCATAAAATTATACAACTATCACTATCATCTAACTCATGGAACTTACATCACCCCAAAGAAAGCCCAATGTCCATTAGCATTCACTCCCCATTATCCACTATCTCCATGCCCCAGCAATCTCTAATCTAGTTTCTGTCTCTATGGATTCAACTATTCTGAACACTTCATATAAATGAGTCTTATAATACATAGCTTTTAGTGACTGGCTTCAACATAGTATAATGTTTTCAAGGTTCACCCATATTGTGGCATGAATCTTTGCTTTACTGTTGTTTTATAGCAGAATAACAGTCCATTGTATGGATATCAATTTTATTTATAGTTCCATCAGTTGATGTACATAAGGGTTGTTTTCACTTTTTGTCTATTATAGATAGTGTTGCTATAAACAGTTGTGTAAAAGTTTTTGTGTGGAATGAAATGTTTTTATTTCTTTGGGTATCTATACCTAGAATTAGAAGTGCTAGATCTTATGTTTAATCACTTGAAGAAATTCCAGACTGCTTTTAAAAGCAGCTGTGTGATTTATATTTCTACCAACAGTGTATGAACATTCCAATTCCTCTCAATCCTTATCAACACTTGTTATTTTCTGCGTTTTTCATTTTAGCCAGCCCTATTGGGTGTAAACTGTTAACACATTGTAAATTTTATTTGCATTTCCTTAATGACTAATATAGTTGAGAATCTTTTAGTGTACCTTTGGGCCACTCGTGCATTTTCTTTGGAGAAGTGTTTATTTAAATACTTTGTACCTTTTTAAATTGGTTTCTTTGCCTTTTCATAGTTCTTTATATATACTGAATGTGAGTCCCTTAACAGGTATATAATTTGAAAATATTTTTCCCAGTTCTGTGGGTTATTCTTTCATTTTCTTGATAAGTGTCCATTGAAACATGAAACTTTTAAAATTTGATGGACACCAGTTTATATATTGCTTGTTTGTTTGTTTCCGATGCTTTTGGTATCCTAAGTAATAATTATTTGCCAATTCTTTGGCAATGAAGATTTATTCTTACATTTTCTTCTTAGAGGTTTATAGTTTTAGCTTTTATATTTAGGCCTTTTTTCCATTTTGAGTTAACTTTGCCCCACTTCATTCTTTTGTATATGGCTATGCAGGAGTTTCAGTATTACTTGTTGAAAACATTATTCTTATTCTTTCTCCATTGGATAGTCTTGATCTCTTTATTGAAAATCAGTTGAACAAAATCAGTGCTTATTTCTAGATTTTCAATTAACATCCATTGATAACATATGTCTCTTCTTATTTCAGAACCACTCTGTCTTATTTATTTACAATTTTGTGGGTATATAGAAAGTCTATATTTTTGGGGGTACACAATACGTTTTGATATAAGCATGCATTGTGAAATAATCACATCACAGACAATAGGGTATCCATTCCCTCAAGTATTTATCCTTTGAGTACCACTCCGTCTTGATTATTCTATTTTTGCATAAGTTTTTAAATTTGAAAGTGTACATTTTCTAATTTTATTCTCATTGCTCACTGTTGTTTTGGCTATTATAGGTCGCTTACATTAGTATTTACATCAGTTTTTATTTCATACCTTAAGTTTATATACACTACAAACTGATCTCTTAATCATCATGTAAATTCCCCTTTGTTTCTGCTTCATGAATTTGTGCCAAGTTACCTTCCTGTAACTCTGATGTTGGTCTCTTGAGTTCAGCAATACTATTTATGCTCTGCTTTGGATCTCCTCTCTAATCCATAGTTATAATTTTACCTTCAGGTAAAAGTCTAATGGTTTTTAGAAATGACTTCATTTATTTCCCTTTTTAAAATTATAACAGTTCTCTACATCTTGTTTTATCAAGTTGGAATATACTTATTTTATATATCTTTGTCCAGGTTTTTAATTTAAAATGACAAAACTCCACAATTGCCTGAAGGATTCTCAACAATTGTTCCTGAAGGGGGACCTGAAACATATTTCTCTCTTTAAAAAAGTGAAAGAAATTCACATTCTCTCTTTAGTGACAATTTCTTTCAGACTTAGTTTCTTTACCCGTAAAACATTTTGTGCTAAACATTATAATGGATGTGTGATAACTACAAAATTTTTGTGAAATATAGTAGGTGCGCAATGAATGACATCAACATGCCCTTGTTTCCAGTATTTACCACTCTGTTTCCCTTCCAACTCTTTGACATGTATTTTAGATTGTTATCTCATTATGTTATTTTTAAGTATGAATTCTCTATTGTACTTACTGCAGGGAATTGATCATTATTTCACTGTGTTTAAGGAGCTGATATGAATAATTTTTTAAAATAATGGGTGTGTTTTGGGAAATAGCATGTCACGTCATTTCTAACAGTTCCCAAGTTATCAAAAAAAATTCAGAGAGTGAAATTCTTAGCAATCAAGCAGAATTATTAGGATACAGAATATTTATTGTCCATACTACATACTCTTCCCAGAGGTCTTTAGAACCTTGGCTGAAATATCCCTGTGTCATGCCAGAGTTTTTGAATGTACATCTTCAAGTAGATGTCAAAATATCAGACGAATATTCATGTATTACATGGCCAAAAGGAATGCATGAAAATTGTGTGCTCACTTCAAAGAAATTATATCAGTGAAGAGAAATGTTTCACTTGGACTTCCTTCAGATTATGAGGAATGTTTTGCTTATACTTCCTTCAGATTATGAGACTGTAGGGCAGTATCATAAATACAGGGGAAAGTGCACCTTCTAAGTCTTAGAAATACTAATAAGTTAAGATAATTTTTACGCAAAGTGGCGAGCAAGACATTTATTAGACATTCTACTTAATTTATCAATATAAGTTTAAAACTACTTCATTATTGTATGCAGGTAAATTACATAGGATGACAAATAATCAGTAATTTTTCATTTCTTACACTAAAATTTGCAAGCTGAAATAACAGTACTGTAACTTCTCTGAAAGCAGGGGTTGCTGTCTGTTGTCTATTATATGCCTAGCACAGTGCTTAGCACATAGTAGGTACTTAATAAATAAAAATTAGTGAGTGAAATAAGATTCTTCTCATGGAAGATGCTGTAGCGCCTGCTTTTGGATAAGGTAGAGCTAACTCTCAGTGTTTCCTCCCCTGTAAGCATAATTGTTATAGTTTCCACTATACTAACAATCCCATGGACCCCACCTTCACCCACTCCACACAGAAAGTGAAGCATTTACCTTGGCATTTGCTTCAGATTCCACAGAACTTATTTAAGATCTGTAATTTAGGACTATAAAATTATTTATATGTTGTTTCCTGGGTGCAGTGGCTCACACCTGTAATCCCAGCACTTTGGGAGGCCAAGGCGGGTGGATCACCTGAGGTCAGGAGTTCAAGACCAACCTGCCCAACATGGTGAAACCCCATCTGCTAAAAATACAAAAAAAATTATGCACATGTGGTGGTGGGCACCTGTAATCTCTCAGCTACTTAAAATTCTAAGGCAGGAGAATCACTGGATCCCACGAGGTGGAGGCTGCAGTAAGCCAAGATGGTGCCACTGCACTCCAGCCCGGTGACAATAGAGAAACTCCATCTCAAAAAAAATTATTTATATGTTGTTAATCATTGCTAGAAGTTAGCCAAATGACTAGTACCCCTTTGTGCTTCTTGTTTCCTGTATAAACCTCACCACAACATCATATATTACTTAGATGGCTAAATGCAATTGTCTGGCTCTATGTATGATATAGAAATGCCTTCAGTTGTCTTATTGCTTTTATTAAGGGTTCAATATTTTAAACTGGAAAAGGAAGGTTGTCAGTCCCTGCTGAACAATTTAGAGTTCCTGATCCTTTCCACCTACAGACTCAGCATCACTCTGCTCTCGGGTCAGTGTTCATCAGAGAACATCCTTGGAAATTCCAGTTTATCTGTTGGTGCTCTCAAGGAATCTTAACCTGGATAATGAGAATTATCATTAGGTTTTCCAAATGAGAATTTGAGGATATCTTTTATAAGCAAAATTTCCAATTTATATATAAAAATTGAGTACAAATTAATACTAACTTAACTTCAACAGTACACTGAGGAAATGCTAGACTTGAATACTAAAAAATACAAAACATTACTGACTGAAATTTGAAAGGAACAAAATAATTCAAAAAACTTCCTTTGCCCATGGAACAAAAAAACTTAGAAGAGGACAACATTCTCAAAACCCTCTACAGATTCATTGCAGTTCATAAAAATAAGACCAATAATTTTTGTAGGAATAAAGAATAGTCCTTAGATACAAATTAAATTATAAGAGACACCAAATAGTCAAATCAATCCCAAAAGAAGGCAATATATGAATACTCCCACTTTATAATTTTTAAACTTGCTACAAAGCTATAAAAATCAAAACAGCACTACTAGAATGAGGATATATGGATTAATGAAATAGAATTGTGAAACCAGAAATATAGATCATTATAACTATGGCTGATCTTCAAACTTGATTTTTGATGAGCATGTGGATATCCTTCAGCAAAGAATAAACTTTTCAGCAAATGTTGTTGAGACCAAAAGAGTAAATTTTAACCCTCACTTTACATTTTGCTGGAAAAATAACTCAAGATGGATAAAAGACCTAAATGTAAGAGTTAAAATGATAAAAATATCAAGAGGAAAACAAAGCCATCCATCTTAATGATCTTGGATATGACAATGAATTGCTAAGTAATTCAATGAATTACACAAGAAACAAAAGAAAATAGATAATTTGGACTTCATGAAAATTAAAAGTTGCATGCTTCCACAGACTATAAAGCAAGTTAAATGATTAATCACATAATGGGAGGAATATTTATAATTTTTATATCTAATAAGGGTCTGATATCTTTAATATATAAAAACTTCATATATTCAACAAAAAGTACATGCAATGTAAAAATGTACAATTGCCTTGCATAAATATTTATCCAAAGAAAATATACAAGGTAAATAAGCACACTGAAGATGCTTCACATCACCAGTTATTAGACTAACAAAAATAGAAGCAAAAATGAGTTATCATTTTATTTTCATCAGTCCACCTATAATCAGAAAATGAAAACTCAGAGGTGTTGGTGATGAACTGAAGAAACTGGACACTCATACATTGCTGATATGAAGGTAAAATGGTATAGTTCCAGTGGAAAATAGTTTGATTTTTCTCAAAAAGTTAAACAGAGAATTAAACTAAAGAGCTTCTACACAGCAAAATAAACTATCAACAGAGAAAACAGACAAAGTGCAGAATAGGAAAAATTTTTGCAAACTTTTCATCCAATGAAGGTCTAATGTCCGGCATCTATAAGGAACTTAAACAAATTTACAAAAAAGAAAGAAAAAAATAATGGCTCCATTAAAAAGCTGGGAAACTATATAAACAGATACTTCCAAAAGAAGACATATATATGGTCAAAAAGCATATTAAAAATAATCAACATCACTAATCATCAGAATAATGCAAATAAAACCCACAATGACATACCATCTTATGCTCATTAGAATGACTACTATAAAATCAAAAAAATAACAGATGCTGGAAAGGTGGCAGAAAAAGGAGAATGCTTATACACTGCTAGTGGAAGGGGAAATTAATTCAGCCAATGTAGAAATCAGTGTGGCAATTCCTCAAAGAACTTAAAACAGAATTACCTTTCCACCAAGCAATCCCATTATTGAGTATAAAACCAAAGTAATAGAAATAATTTTGTCATAAAGACACATACATGTGTATGTTCACTGCAGCACTATGCACAACAGCAAAGACAAGAAGTCAACCTAAATTCCCATCAATCATGAAATAAAGAAAATGTTGTACATATATACTACGGAATATGCAGCTGTAAAAAATGAGATTATGTCCTTTGCAGCAACATGGATGGAGATGGAGGGCATTATCCTAAGCAAACTAACACAGGAACAGAAAAATATTGCACATTCTCACTTATAAGTGGGAACTAAACAATAACTAATGTATGCTAAGAGGCGAACAATAGACACTGTACACCCTACTTGAGGGTGGAGGGTGAGAAGCAGGAGAGGATCAGAAAAAATATATACCCATTGGGCACTATGCATATTATCCAGTTGATGAAATTATCTGCACACCAAACCCCATGACATACAGTTTAGCTATATAACAAACCTGTCCCTTGTACCCCTAAACCTAAAAGCTAAAAAAAGAATCATTGTTTAACTAAAAATTTATATTCTATGTATGTAGCCATGATAACTTGAAAATGTGTTCAAACAAAAACTTGTTCACAAATTTTTATGCCAACACTGTTCATTATAGACAATCTGGTGGAAACAATCTAAACATCCATCAATTAATCAATAAACAAAATATGGTAAACACATACAGTGAAATATTATTCAGCCATAAAAATAAATGGAGAACAATTAATTACTGGTACATGCTACATTATCAATTAATTTTAATAATATTATGATAGTTTAGAAGAGCCAGACACACCGGCTACATATTGCACCTATCCATTTATATAAAATGTCTAGGATAAGCAAAATCATGAAAACATAAAGTAGAATAGTGGTTTCCAGGTATCGGAGAATAAGAATGAATAAGAATCTTTGGGTTTGTTTTGGGTTGAAGAAAATGGTCTGGATGTATATACTGCTAATAATTCTAACTTTATTTTTTGTACTCATTAATCATCCCCACATTCCCCCATCCCCCTACTATCCTTCCTAGCCTCTGGCAGTCATTATTCTACTCTCTTTGTTCATGAATTCAATTGTTTTCATTTTTAGATCCTACAAATGTGAGAACATGCTATATGTTTGTCTTTCTGTGCCTCGCTTATTTCACTTAAGAGAATGATCTCCAGTTCTATCCATATTGGTGCAAGTGATAGGATCTCATTCTTTTTATGGCTGAATAGTACTTCATTATGTAGATGTACTATATTTTCTTTATCTATCCATCTACTGATGGACACTTAAAAACAAAAAAGTAAAAGGTCAGAAAAATAAACTTATGGAATATATTTTTTATGAGTTTGCTTTTTGCTTGCTTCTTGGTTTATGCAAACTGTTAACTTGTTATTGACTTAAAATAATGGGTTGAGAGACAGTATTTGCAAGCTGCATAGTAAATTCAAACCCCCCAAAATCACAACAGTCACACACAAAAAAAATAAAAAGCCAGAAACTGAATCATATCACCAGAGAACATCACTTGCCCTACAAGGAAGGGAGAAAGGATAGAAATAAGAAAGAGCAGACAACAAAACAACCATAAAATAAAGAATAAAATGACAGGAATAAGTCCCTACTTATCAATAACATTGATTGTAAATGAACTAAACTCTCCAGTAAAAAATAAATCTGGTGGCTAAATAAACACATGACCCATTGTTCTTTTGCCTGAAAAATAAAACACTTCATGTATAAAGACACACATTATAAAAATAGAAGAAAAATATTAAAAATATGTGAACAGTGCAGTGCATCAAGGATATTGGGATAATAATAATAGACCAAGCATGAGTGTCATCAGATTCCCAGAATGAGAAATAAGCAAGCACATAAATAATTTGAATAAATGTTAAAAACTCTCCAAATTTGGAGAAATATGTGAACCTTTACACCCAAGATTACTGAACCCTGAACAAGATAAATCTGAAGAAATCTACACGTAGAGCTATGATAATAAAACTGGTATTATTAAAGAAAATGAAAGTATCCCAAAAGCATTCAGAAAAAAATAATGAATTATTGATAGGAGAGCTATAAAAGAAACCATGGAGTGAGAAGGAAGTGGCACATAATTTCAAAGTGCTGAAAAAAAATTTTTTAACCTAGAATTTTATACCCAATAAAAATACCCTTTAAGAATGAAGGGGAAATTAAGATATTTTCAGATGAAGGAAACTGAGAAAATTCAGTACCAACAGAACTAATCTAATATAATTCCAAAAGGGGCAAATTCAGGAAAAAGAATGATAATATGAAATTGAAACTTGAAACACCAGGAATAGGGAAAAACAACATAAATGGTAAATAATTGGGTAAAATGTAAGACATCATTATTCCCCATGAGTTCACTAAAAATATATGATATCTGTTTTAACACAAGTTTTAACATTGTCTGTTAGTTTTTTAATGTATACAGGCATAGTATACAAGTCAATTACAACATGAAGGTGACATAGCAAAATTATGGCAAACTTTCCACATTCCATTTGAAGTGATAAAATGTTGATTCTAAGTTGACTGTGAAAAGCTAAGTATGTATATAGTAATCCTAGAAGATCCATGTAAAAAAAGTGTACATACAGAGATATGGCCATAAACAACAGATAATTTAAATATAGTACCTAAAATATGCAAATAACATAAAAAAGATGACATTCTGATTGTAAAATTTATATTGATAGGCAACAGGACTAGACTTGCTAAGACAGACTTTAAAAACAGGAGCAAAGTTGGAGGAATTATACTACCCAATTTTAAAACTTATCAAAGTTTCAGTACTAAAGGAAGTGTGGTTGTGCAAAGGTTTTAAAATATAAATCACTGAACAGCACGAAAAGTCACAAAATTGATCCATAGATATGCAGCAAGATGATTTTGAGAAAGGTTAAAAGACAATTTATTAGAGAAATGATAGTCTTTTAAAGAAATTATATGAGAACAATTGGAATCCATATGCAAAAATATACTTTGACATATATCTTATATTACACACAAAAATGAACTCAAAATAATCTATAGATATAAATGTAAAATGCATAACATTTACAAGTAATATTGGAGAAAATATTGACCTTTGTTAAAGGGAAAAAATAAGAAAGTGGACTTCAGCAAAATTAAAATTTTTCTTCTGTCTAAGGCTTCTCAAGAATAAAAAAAGCAAGCTAGGTAAATAATATTTGCAAATCATGCATGTATCCGAGAAAATAACTGTGTGGAGGCATTTACCCCTACTTCGTGCTTTTCATCTTCTTATATCTGTGATTTGGTGTCTCTTAATTTTTTAAAAATTCTCAATCTTTCATCTTTCTCTCTTCTTCATTTTAGGATTCCAATAATGCCTATGTTATACAGTTAGATATGTACCATAGCACTTGGATGTTGATGCCAGATGGTTCCAACATCTGGACCTGGAGTGTCTGTTTCCCTTGCCTTTTTTATGGTTTATGAACATTTCTTAAATGCTGGAAATTATTTGTAGGACAGCAGGGGCTAATGTAAATAGTTTTTGTGTCTAGAATTGTGGATCACTTTCCTACTGTAGGCCTTTAATTGAGAGTTATTTTAGTTAATCTAATTAGAAATTGGGCTTAGCTTGTGTTTTTTGGTTACTATTGTTATAACTGGTATACTGCAGACTTCAATTTTCTCTAGTAATACTGTACATTTACAGTAGGGCCAGTTTGGCAAGAGGGTGCTGCTTCAATATTTGCTCCACCATCAAATTTTGTCTCCTCTTTGCACTATGACTCAGAGAGGGTCTGCTGCACTTCTGCTGATAGCATGCCGTTGCTATTTATAATGATGCTTACTAGTCTCTTGGCCAGGATGATTGTATGATCATTCTCTAATGTTCTCTTTAAGACTCAGTCTTAGCCAGGCAGATGTTCCTGGGCCCCTGGGTATGGTTTTCAGGCTATCATGAGTACCCTTCCTTGAGCTGAGTTGTAGGCCCAACAGTTAGGGGTGTTTCTCCATTGTGATGAGATTTGGGAGTAATCCAATATCAACAGATTTTGTTATCCTCTTACCTTCCACAGACTGAGGATTTTGTTAATGCTATGGTTTAAATGTGTCCCCCAAAATCCATGTGTTGGAAACTTAATCCTTAATTCCATAGCATTGATTTGGGAACTTTAAGGGATGATTAGATCAAGGGGGCTCTGTCCTCATGAAGGGATTAATGCTTTTATCCTGAGAGTGGATTAGTCATCATAAGAGTGTGTTACATTTTTCAGTAGTGGGTTCCTGACTAACAGATGAGTTCCGCACCTCCCTTTCATGTGCTCTTGTGCTCTTCTACCTTTCTGCCATTGGGTGATTCAGAAAGATGGCCCTCATAAGAGGCTACCCTCACTCTAGGACTTCCCAATCTCCAGAAATGTGAGAAATACATCTCTGTTCTTTATAAATTATACAGTCTCAGGTATTTTGTTACAGCAACAGGAAAATGGACTAAGAGTTCCATAGAGGAATTAGAGAAGAAGAGGCCTGGAAGACTTTATGCCTCTTCTATAGCAGATGCTGTTCCTTCCTAGGCCCACTTCACAAGGAAAACACTTTGAGAACTCCGCTTGGTCTTTATTATGAGCAACTGTTGAGATTCATGGAAAATATTGCATCAAGAGTGTGAAAAATCCCTGGCCCCATATCTGCAGTGCTCATGAGCTTTACATTCTCCTGCCAGCCTGAATTTACTGATTTCTCAAATATTTTTGTAAAATTCTTCTTAGCAGTGTTCAGCAGCTCTGTCCCATGTAAGCAAGAACTTTGGTTCACTCTATTCCTGTATATGCCTGCCTTTCCTCATAGTTTTGGTTAGTTGGTTTTCCTGTGACCTTAGCTGCATAATGCATTAAAGAAAAGTCATAAGTTTGCAATTTGTCTAGAATTTTTTCTTATAAGTATGGTAGCTCTGTTTTTTTTTCTTAAATTCCTGCCCAGTCAGGTAGAAACTGGAACTTCTGTGGTGAAGATTTTTTAATATTGTTTCAATTTCTTTTATAATTTTTGGACTCTTTAGGGTAATTTTTTTCTCCATGACTCAGTTTTGTATGGTACATTTTTATAAGACTGTCAATTTCTTGTGTTTTCAGATTATGTACATGAAATTGCTCATAATATTCTCTTGTCATTCTTTTTCTTACAGTAAAACACACATTACATTTACAACATTACAATAATTTAAAGGTGCACAATTTGGTAGATTTAGTACATTCGAAAAGTTGCACAACAATTACCACTCTGCTTTCAGAACACTTTCAGCATCCCAAAAGGAATCCTATACCTTAAAGCAGTCATTCCACATTTCCCCTCCATCTCAGTCCCTGGAAACTACTGGTGAGCTTTCTGCCTTGATGGATTTGCTTATTCTACATGTTTCTCATAAACGGACTTATACAATATACGGTCTTCTTATGTCTTTTTTCCCTTAGCATAAAGTGTTCAATGTTTATGTTGTAGCATATATCAGAACTTTATTTATTTTTACGGTTAAATAATAACGCATCATATGAATAGACCACTTTTATCTATCTGTTCATCAACTGATGGGTATTGTGAGTTGTTTCCATGTTTTAGCTATTGCAAATAGTGCTACTATAAACATTTCTGTACATTGTTTGTTTGAACACCTGTTTTTAATTTTTTGGGTCTGGAAGTAGAAGTTCTGGATCCCATCACGATTCTATATTTTACTTGTTTAGGAACAATCAAACTGTTTTCCACAGTAGTGGCATTAGTTTACATTCTCACTGGCCTTGTATGGGAGTCTCCATTGCTATACATACTTCCTAACCTTGATATTTTCCATTTTTTAAAAATTGTAGTCATCCTAGCAAAGTGTAAAGTAGTATCTTGTAGTTTTGATTTGCATTTGTATTCTTTTCTCATTTGGTAATTTTTTTTTGTTTTTTTAAAATAGATTTGTAAATGTTCTTATATAGCCTGGATACTAGCTCCTTTTCACATAAATAATTTACAAATGTTTCCTCCTCTTGTATGCATAGTCTTTTCACTTTCACTTTAATAGTGACCATGGAAGCAAGAATGACAAAATTTGAGGAAGCCCGATTTATCTATTTTTATTGTTTTTGTTTATGGTTTTGGTGTTATATCTAAGAAACCATTCACAAAACCAAAGTCATGCTTATTTTCATCTTTGTTTTATTCTAAGAGTTTCCTAGAGTTAGCCCTTACATTTAGGTTGTTGGTCCATTTTGAATCATTATTTTTTTATATACTGTGAGGACAGGGTCTACCTTTATCCTTTTGCATCTAAGTATGCACTTGTTTTAGTATCATTTGTTGAAGAAACTATCTGATGTTGTTTGGCTCTGTGTCCCCACCCAAATCTCATCTTGAAATGTAATCTTTACATGTTAAGGGAGGGACCCAGTGGGAGGTGATTGGATCATGGGGTCAGTTTTCTCCATGCTGTTCTTGTGATAGTGATTGAGTTCTCAGGAGATCTGATGGTTTTATAAGAGGCTCTTTCCCCTTTGCTTTCTCTCTCTCTCTCCCGCTATCCTGCTGTCATGTAAGATATGCCCGATTCCCCTTCTGCCATGATTATAAGTTTCCTGAGGCCTCTGCAGCCATGTGGAACTATGAGTCAATTAAAACTCTTTTCTTTATAAATTACCTGGTCTTGGGCAGTTCTTTACAGCATGTGAAAATGGATTAATACACTATCCTTTTCTCATTGAATGGTCTTGGCACCCTCATCTAAAATCAATTGACCATAGGCAGAAGGATTTATTTGTGAAATCTCAATGATATTCCACAGTACAATACTCTTTTGATTACTGTGACCATGTAGCAAGTTTGAAATCAGGAAATGTAATTTCTATGATGTTGCTCTTTGACAAGATTGTTTTAGTGATTCAGGGTCCCTTCACATTCCATATGAATTTTAGAATCAACTTTTCTATGTCTGCAAAAGAAAAATACCATTGGCTTTTGATAGAGATTGTCCTGAATCTGTTGAACCTTTTGGAGAGATTTGCGCTCTTAAAACTATTAAGCCTTCCAATCCATAATCACAGGATGCCTTTCATTTATTTATGGATATTGTATAGTCCTTTTAATATGCTGCTTGAGTTGATTTGTTTTATTTTTTGGAAAATGTTTGCATCTATATTTATTACTGGGGAAAGCAGATATCCTAGTTCTTGTCTGTATTGGAAGAATAATTTCTAATAAGACACAGTACAAAGCTAGCCGAGAACATTATTGAAAAAAAATAGTGTAAAAAGCTTATTATAGGAAACAATAGGTAGGCACCAAGAGAAGAGCAGGTTGATTCTGAGGGAAAACAATTCTGATCGTCCTGTACAGAGAGTATTATAATGTGAAACTTCTTCAAATTTCCACCTCTGTCTCAAGTTGCCACTTTTTTCTTTTGTCTAGTTTTCTCACTCCTGTCTTAAGTCTCCACCTTTGCCCCCATCTATGTTTGTTGGATCCTCCCTTACTTTGGTCAATATGCATGCGTGGCCAGTGATCAATAAAAATCTTGTCTGATGGCCGCCCTGCTTATTACACCACCCTAGGTAGGTTGTATAGCTGTCAAATTGACACCTCTTGCACCTGAAAATCTCTTTGGAATTTCCTTCTCTGCCCTAATTTGTATTTATGGCACTGAGTTTTGCATAGGAATGTCCCCTTGTCCCTTATTAACCTATAACCAGTGATATTCTGACATTTTAACTGCAAGGTGAATGATTATTGGGGCATCTTAAGAAGTATTCTGATGAGACTTCTTCCTGCATAGGCACCTCTTCTTCTTTTTGCTCACATTTGACTAAGTTTCTACCCATTCTAGCATTAATTCCCAGGTACTATTAATATGTAAATTTTGAGTGGTCCCTCAGGCATGAATGAGCCTTTCCAGACTTTTCCTTTCTCAGGAGTTCCCCTTCTTGTTCATGCCTAGTTATCTATCTATTCTAACATATTTATAAGAATACTGGTCTCTAGTTTTTTTTCTTCTATTATCTTTATCTCGATTTGACATCATGGTAATACTGCTCTCATAGAATGGTTAGGAAGTGTTCCTTTTTCTGATTTTTTTGGGAGAGTTTAATAAAGACCGTTAATTATTTACATATTCGGTATAATTCACTAGTGAAGCCATCTGGCCCAGGGATTTTATTTGTTGGGATGTTTGTACAATTTAATTATTTTAGAGATGGAGATTCCTCCTTGTAGTTTTAAAAGAACAAATGGAGTCAATGAAAAGACTACAAACTGGCCCAAGATTTGCCAGCCATCATTCACTTGTAGGTAGCCTTGTTTCTCCATTCCCTACCCTGAAAATATTGGGATTTCATTCGCTGCTTTGGTGTTCTGAGTTTATGCAAGAATGATAACTCTTGGCTCATGGCCCCTTCAAATGCAATAGTGTGGCATTTTTACATCTTCATCTCTATCTCTGACTCTCCTGCCTCTACTTATAAAAAATTTATTATTACATTTGGTCCACACTGATGATCCAGAATAATCCTTCCATCTCAAGATCTTTAATCATATCTGCAAATCACCTTTTACTATGTAAGTTAACATATTGACAGGTTTTGTGAATTAGGGCATGGCCGTCTTTGGAAAAAGTATCATGGTTTCTACTGCAGTATACATACATATATACAAACACATACACACACAAACACACACATGCACACAATATACAGTATACACATATATAGTATACAAATATACAGCATACATACAGGTGCATATATATATATATATATATACAGCTAGCTATATATGAATTTATATATAGCAGTGTGTATACCGTATATATGTATATTGCATATACTATACAGTATACATATATCCTGCATATATTACTTATTTCTCTCTTCTGAAATTTTATTATAAGTAGCCAAGGGAAAACATGCCACATGTTCAACACTGTATACAATAAACAGTATACATATGCATTATACTGTATATACTATATGTGTATATAGTATACACACAGCTATATCTAGCTATATATATAGGTGTGAATATACTTTAATCTCATCTACAGTATATATATTATATACACATACTGTATGTGTGTTTGGGTATGTGTGTATAGCTTAAGGGGGTGTAAATATGCCCTGGACTATGAAACAATAATTATTTCCATTTTACAATGGTTATAAAATATAGCTTGCTCTACAGTCAAAAGCAAAGGTCCCTATAGCCCCCATACTCCAAAAATAGGATCCCATATTTCTAGGTATGGGACCCAGAAATGTTTATTTTCAAGAAGGCTTCTTCCCAACTTTCCCTTCCTAAAATGAGTTTGTAGCATGGCACATCCATAAGCAAGATTCTGAATTTTTTAGCTCCCTTCCAGTTTTAATGACCTATGATGTCATGCCATTGATTTCCAAAGCCTAATTACGAAGTAAAATTACATTCATTCTGTCTCAAGAGCCCCAAAAGTCTTCATTCATTCCTGCATCATATCAGATATGGATGAGACTCATGGTACTATTCATTATGAGGAAAATTCCCCTCCAGCTGTGAGACTGTAAAATCAAACAAATATGTTCTTTCAAAACACAATGGTGGAAGTGGAAGAGGATAGTTACTTTCATCCCAACAGGGAAAAACGGGAGACAAGAGAGAGTAACAGATCCCAAGTAATTCCAAAATGCAACAGGATGAACAACATTAAATCTTAAGTCTTAAAAATCATCTTGTGTGACTGACTCCATATCCTGACTTCTGAAAAACACTGGGGTGAAAATTGGGCCCCTAAGGCTGGAGGCATCCCTGATTACATGGCTTTGCCAGGTACAATTCATACAGCAGCTCTTTTGGGTTAGAGTCTCATGCCTGAGGCTTCCCAAGGCTAGAATTGCATGTTGATGACTCTACATTTTGGGTTTTGTGGTGTGTCCCACAGTCACAGGTCCACTGAGCATTTCCCTAGTGGGGGTTCTCTGAGATAATCCCACCCCTGTGGCAGTTCTCTTTCTGGCCCCAAGTCTCCCCAGGGTATTTTTTGAAATCTAGGTGGAGGTAACCATGCCAGCAGAGGTCTTGTATTCTGTACAACTGCAGAGTTGGTACTAACAAGTTTTATTGCTTGTGTTTTCTGGACAGGCAGCCTGAACAATACCTGGACCTGCTTGAGCCAAAGCTAAGGTGGCCAAGGATTGCTGCACTGGTTTTTGAGGAGTGGAACCTTGACATCATTCTGTCTCCAATATTCTGACGTTCTCAATCTGTGATGGTGGGACTCCCCAATGATTTTCTAATACAATGGATCATTCTTCCATTGTATTAATAAATAGTATCTGGCTTCCCTCTATCTATACTAGTTTTCTTATTAAAATTTCACTTGACCACCTGTTGGCATTCTCTTCTGAACATGTTTTCTCATTTTTTACAGAATAAAATTTTTTCAATTTATTTTTTATTTCTATTTATTTATTTTGAGATGGAGTCTCGCTCTGTCGCCCAGGCTGGAGTGCAGTGGTGCAATCTCAGCTCACTGCAACATTCGATTCTTTGGTTCAAGGGATTAGCCTGCCTCAGCCTCCCAAGTAGCTGGAATTACAGGTACATGCCACCATGCCTGGCTAATTTTTGTATTTTTAGGAGAGATTGGGTTTCACCTTGTTGGCCAAGCTGGTGTCAAACTCCTGAACTCATGATACACTTACCTTGGCCTCCCAAAGTGCTGAGATTACAGATTTGAGCCACCGTGCCCAGCCCCATTTCTTTAAGAATTTTTAAATCTCTTTTGATTGTAAAGTCCACCTTTTACTTATTTCTCTCTTCTGAAGTTTTATTATAAGTAGCCAAGGGAAAACATGCCACATCTTCAACACTTTGCTTGCATATTTCTTCAGCTAAATGTCCTATCTCATCACTCAGAAGTCCTACCTTCCCAAACACTAGAACAGCCACATTCAGCCATATTCTTTGCCAGTTTATTGATGACAATAGCCTTTACTTCAGTTTCCAATCACATTTTCATTTCTATCTGAGACATCAGAATGGACATCACCATCCATATTTCTACCAATATTCTGTTCAAAATATCTTAAGGAATTTTGAAGAAGACTGAGGCTTTTTCTACAATTTTCCTTCTCTTAGCCTTCACTAAAATTGTCCTTAATATTCCATTCATGGAAATATGTGCTTTTTCTAGCTTGCACCTACAAATGCTTTCAGCCTCTACCCACTAAACAGTTCCAAAGTCACTTTCACATTTTTAGGTAATTGTTACGGAAACACCCACTCCTGGTACCTCTGAGTCTATTCAGAATGCTATAATAAAATACCTTAGGCTTGGTAGTTTATAAACAGCAGATGTTTATTGCCCATACTTCTAATACTGGAAAGTCTGAGATGAATGCATGAGCATATTTGGTGTCCAGTTGGGGCTCATTTTTTTCTTTATACACTATGTCTTCCAGTTGTGTCCTCACATGGCAAATGGGGTAACAAAACTTCTCGGGGCTCTTTTATAAGGGCAGTAATACTATTGATGAGTTAATTACCTCCCTATGTTCCCAATCCTTAATATTATCAATTTGGAGGTTAGGTTTCAACATATGAATTTTGAGACCTAACATTTTGAGAAGACAGTAACATTTAGACGATAGTATTTGTGCTCTTGGAGATTCACAATGGAAATTAATACATAAAGACTGAAAAATCCTGCAATGCGTAAGCCTGGGTAACATCTTTTACCTAGTTTTCTCAAAATTTATTTGACTACAAACCGCTTTTCTATTCAAGACACATCAATGTCCCACAGGATACACAGTATATGTTGCCCTGTGTTCCAGTGACAGAGAGATATTTTTTATTCTAAGTATGGAGAAAACAGGCTATAGTTTTGCTTTGGGAATCAGATTTAGACTTACCTGAGAAAACTGAGAACACTGAGTTATAAATATTAATATACTATCTAAAATATAATATGTAAGTCAAATGCTCAAGTAAGAACTTGCATATCAAAACTGAGTTGCTAATATTTTGCCTTGTTTATTTCAACTGTCAACTTCTTAACTCTTTAAAATTACTTTGACTCATGGCCTATAAACAATACGGTGGTTTTCTCATAATAACAGACAATATAATCTTTCTAGTTGGCTTTTAGAGAATAATGACAGATTACTTTGATTTTAAAATATATATTGGCATTGGACAAACACATATACTGCTTTGATGCTTGTATCAGGGAGATTCTTGATATAAACTGGAATTTAGATGACCTAAATATTGAGACCATATCAATAACAATGTCAGAGTGTTTCTGATAAGATTTTCAAGAATATAGAAAAAACAAATGTATTCTTTAAAAAATTATGCATGGTAAGTACTAATTAAATATTCAATGAAATAGACAAACCTGAAAGTGATATTCTGAATTAGAACGATATCAGGGTATAAAATATTTTAAATATGTTTCATTCTAATTAAACTATGAAAAGAGAGGCAGTATGTGTAGAGGCTAAGAGTGTAGAAACTGAATTAAGCCTGCATAAATTAAAAGACCCTGCTCTGGAGGTGCTACAAAATGGCTGAGTACAGGTAGCTGGCACCAGCACTTGCTTCCTCCACAAAGAATAACCAAAATAATGAGTATATAATCATATTTCAAGTACATCTAAGGGAGAAGGGTGGAATTCAACAAAGAAGTGACAGAAAGCATTTAAGGCAAAGAGAGAGAGGAAAACAAGTCAGCCTGCTTGGCCAGGATTGGTTGGAAGCCTTAAAAGGCTTCATGATGCAGGAAAGGGTAAGTGGAAGATGCCTAGTGGTCCATATGTCCACCATGGATACCTATAATCCCAGCAATGGGAGAGTCCCTTGACTCTTGCTGGTCCTGAGATTAACATAAGGAACTACCTGGAGACTACGCGATGAGATTGGTCCAGAAGGAGCTTATGCTAGATTCAACATACTCCCTGAGTCCTAAGCAGATCAACATGGTATTATTTTGAGAGCCTGGTCTTGACGAGACAGCATCCTGCTCTGGGGCCTAGCAACCCCTGTATCTCCACATTTTGGAGCTCCATTGACATCTCCAACATGCCGCTTCTACCACAGCTATCTACTGCTGCTGGGGCTGAAGTGTGAACCACTGGTAGTGACTTTGCCCTTGTATCTCCAGAAGGAGGATGCCATGCATTTTCATGTACCCTGACGTCAGGATTTACCACCTACAGCCGCCACCACTGCAAGCCTCTGCCACTGTGGCCAAAGCATGAACCATTGGCAGTAACTTCATCATTCTCAGCAGCAGAGCCACCATGCCTTTACACACTCCTAAAGGACAGAATGACCCATCTGAAGCTGAAACTAGGGCTTAGTATATGCTCTATACGTGCCTACCTACACCTACTGCCACCGAAAGAAATTCCTTTCTCCCAGAAACAGAGTTGCAGTGCAAATTACCAGAATAATTCATTGAATAAAATACAAAATACATTTGGAAGCTTAACAAATAGACTGGAACAAATGCGATAATTTCAGAAATTGAAGACAAGTCTCTTAAAGGAATCCAGTCAGAATAAAATTTAAAAGAATGGACAAATATTTGTGACATATGGGACACCAAAGAGTGGCCAAATCTTCAAATTTTGGTGTTCCAGAAGGCAAAGAGAAAGTCAAAGAATGGAAAGCCTGTTTAATGAAATAATAGTTGAAAATTTTCTTAGTCTAGCAAGAGGTTTAGACGTCCAGATACAGGAAATTCAGAGATCTCCAAGTAGATATAACTCAAAAAGGTTATCTTTATATCACATTATAGTAAAAAAATGAAAGTCAAAGATAGAGAATCCTAAAAAACAAAGCAAAACAAAACAAAAGAACAGAAAGAAACAAGCATCTAGTCATTATTAAAGGAACTTCCATCAGACAAATAGCAGATTCCACAGCAAAAATTTTACAGTCCAGGTGAGAATAGGATGATATATTAATTTTTTATGTAAAATGTGGTAATTAATAATGGTACCCACTTTACAGAGTTATTTTGAAGATTTAATTAGTTAATATATGCACAGCAGAGCAATTTTTGTATTATCTTATAGAGTTCTGCTAGTATGATTATTATTAGTTTGAAAATCATACACTAACAGTGTATCCCAATGAAGTTATTTTAAAATTTAACTTGATGTTTGTCTCAGATTATTGTAAATTCCAAATAAGTAAAGCTCAGTCTGATGAGACTGTGTTAAAATTGGTTGTGAAATTGATTGCAAAAGTGAATAACACTGTCTTGCTTTCAAAGAATGTATTTAACTGTTTTTAAATATTGATTTTAAAAATTGTATTTTGCCAGAATCTCTCTCTAAATTAATAAAATATATAAAATAAGAATATCACAGTTTTCATATAAAACTGTTTATAGAAGGAATAGCTATTGAGCATCTAAATTTTGGTGGAAGCAAGCTGTTATTCTAGGCTAAATTATCTCAATTAGAATGATCCATATCAAAAATGAAAATAAGCTTTTTGGGATATACCTATTTGCAAAATCAGAGT
Organism: Callithrix jacchus; assembly: GCF_049354715.1. Taxonomy (NCBI): domain Eukaryota; kingdom Metazoa; phylum Chordata; class Mammalia; order Primates; family Cebidae; genus Callithrix; species Callithrix jacchus. Next base: position 141,981,424 of record NC_133524.1, read on the forward strand.
AGCCTCCAGCTCAGAAATGTAGCAAACACATTGAGCAAATTCCACTTCTAAACTTAGGATCAAAGTTAAATATGAGAAATCAATTACCTTGTGTCTGCCATTTCATTTTCTCTCTTTTAATAGGTTTGTATATCAGTTATTTATTATTAAAACACTCAATCAAATACAACCAGATTAAAATGAGCAATCCTATTTTAATTAAGAAACCCAGGTAAGTGAGTCTTTGAGACAGCATGATGTTATTGTCTGTTAATAATAATATTTTAATTCAACACTTATTACATGGAAAGTTTTTCTAAGGCTTTACCTTCATAATCACATTTAATCCTCACAAATATCTCTCTGAAATAAATATCAGAGCCGTGATACAAATGTAGAAAAACAGTCTTACATGATTAAAGGGCTTATTCTTTGTCACATAGCTAGTAATTTGCAGAAAAAATTTTGAATCATATTGTCTGGCACAAAGGTATTTATCTTTAACCTCTACTGTATTAATTTGATAATAAAAAATTTTACCTTCTCTCTATTAAAAACATCAAAATTTTACTTCATGTGAAGAGAAAGAAACATATAGCTAATGAATACATAATGACTTTTAAATAAATCGTAAGATATCTCAGTCTTAATAGGGAAATATGGAAATGGCAGAAATTTTGGAGTCAGAGGTAAATTTAAATCCTGACTTAACTGTTTACTTGTGTGATTTATAAAAGAGATAACAACAACACAATTATTTAGAAGATTAAATGAAATAACAAGATCTAGCCTAGTTCCTGGTACATAGTTTTTTATCATCAATAAAATTAACTTTTTAAAAACTGTGAGAAATGCTGCAGTAAAGAAATACATTTAACCCTATGTTTCTCAAGTAGAATTGCTTTCAAGTGTCAATGCCACCTAATTTCATGGAACCTAATTTCACAGAACCTAGTGTCCCAAAGATGCTAGTTTAAGAAACTGAGTTAAAATTGTCATCTTCCAGAAGAGAGCGAAAATTTGTAGGAGTGCAAGACAAAGTAGTAATAGCAAGGGAAAGGAAGGGAAAGATGTGAGACACATTGAAGGTTAGAATACAGGGTTAGTATAATGATGCCATAAGAAGAAGGATAGAGAGAGAGAGATGAAAGATTAACATCGCAAAAGTATGAGCCTAAATTAAACTAATGCTTCTCAGTTTTGCTTGTGTCTGTGTTAGATATATATATATATATATATATTATATATATATTAATAGATGTTAATATATATTAATATATATATTAACATATAATTAATAGATGTTAGTATATATATATTAACATTTATGTTGGGACTTTTTTTCAGGCCCTCAGTATTTTCCAGGGAGATGCCAACAAAATAATGAGGATTATATTATTGAATTTACCGGGCTTATGGGTCAAAGAATATTCTTGTTGTTGTGACTGAATGTTTAGGCTTATGCATCTCAACATTGGCAGTACTGGGTGAAGAGGGCTAAAAAGAGAAAAATAATATCCTTAATACAAGATCCTGATAAATGCTTTGCACGTTTTCTTAGGAACATTTAGATTCTGGATATAAAAGGATTAGTTGTTTAAAAACTGTACAAATTTGTCCCACAGGATTTGTCTTGATGTAAAGGAACCCCAGTCAAATGAAGCATTGGTGGATGTTTCTGTCAGTGTGAAGGGATGACAGCTTCCTAATGCAGGGACAACTGTTTTCTATATATTTTCTTAAATGTGCTATTAATTGAACAAATTGTGAAATGTATCCAAAGTTTGACTAGACGATAATAAATATTTATTTGAGATGACTTGCTGAATTTTTATAAGAATAAATTATGAGGAAATTGTATAACTGAAGGAGAATCAAAATTTGGTGTGATTTTATTGGAGCAACATTTTAACAGAAAGTCTAATTATAATAAATATCCATGTATACTAATATTTATTAATAGAAAAAAGAGATCAGTTAAAAATGGAAGCATACAGAATGTGTCAAAATTTAACCAATTTCATAGAAGTTTGCTATTTTGTAATGACAATTTTATTTAGTAAACAATCTACCTCATAAAAGCAAAACAATTATTCCCTCTCTCCTCCAAAAATGTAGAAAACCTAAAACATAGTTCCTCATTGCTACTTAGGGTTAAAGATAAACTCCACAGATATGAAACTAGCCCGTTCTTGTGAATGCTACTAGCTATCATTTACTATTTTGGTATTATTTCTCCAGATTTCACATTAGGAACCAGTATACTACCCTTGGAACCAAAAGAAAATAAAGGTTTAAAAGGGAAACAAATACAAAACCTGAAAGCAATTTCAATAATATAATTCGATTTGTTCTTCTTTTCTTTTACAAATACGAGTCATCTGCACTGTAATGTAATATGATATGGAAAGGAAACCTGGCAGCATACATTAGTTTGAGTCCAATCTCTATCTATATTATATAGAGGGGCATAAAAGTCAGTGAAGATGAGCTCAAACACAGCATGCTTGCGTGCATTCATCATTCTTTTATGTTAGGAATTAAATGCAGATTTACTTCTTATGAACTATTACACTCAATAGTTATCCTTCACCAGTCTGTAAGCATTGCTTTCTTGAAGAAAAGTATTTAGATGTTTTTATGTTAGAGCAGAATCATTTCAAGGATCACATTTTTATGGCTATTAGAAAACTTTTATTTGAGAATAAAGCTGAGGACTAGGAAATAAAGAGAGTTGTATTTGCATGCTAATCTTTGAGTAAGATGTTAGTGAAAAATATCAGGGTCCTTGGAATTTACACTGAAAAATATATGTGTGTGTGGGGGGGGTGTGTGTGTGTGTTTGTATGTATATATACTGTATTAGTCCATTTTCATACTGCTATAAAGAGCTGCCCAAAGCTGGGTAATTATAAAGGAAAAAGGTCTAATTGACTCATGGTACAGCATAGCTGGGAAGGCCTCAGGAGACTTACAATCATGGCAGAAGGAGAAGGAGAAGCAAAGCACCTTCTTTGAAGGGTGACAGGAAGGAGAAGTGCCAAGTGAAGGGGGAAGAGCCCCTTATAAAACCATCAGATCTTGTGAGAACTAACTATCATGAAAACAGCATGGGGAAACTGCCGGTATGATTCAATTACCTTCTCCTGGTCTCTCCCTTAACATGTGGGGATTATGGGGATTGATACGATTTGGCTCTGTGTTTCCATCCAAATCTCAACTTAAATTGTAATAATCTCCATGGGTCAAGGGTGGGACCAGATGGGGACAATTGAATCATTAGGGACAATTTCCCCCATACAGTTCTTTTAGCATGAGTGAGTTGTCAAGAGGTCTGATGGTTTTATAAGGAGCTCCCCACTTTGCTCAGCTCCATTCTCTCTCCTGCCACCATGTAAAGAATGATGTGTTTGCTTCCCCTTCTGCCATGATTTTAAGTTTCCTGAGGCCTCCCCAGTCATGTGAAACTGTGAGTCAATTAAATCTCTTTTCTTTATACATTACCTAGTTTGGGTATTTCTTCATAGCCACATGCAAATGAAATAATAGAGAGATTATAATTTAAGATGAGATTTGGGAGAGTACACAAAGCTTAACCTCATATATACACACATACCCAAATAAAGAAAAAACCTCATTTTGTGAATGTGTCTTCTTAACTTTTGAAAGCAAGTGCATTCTTAAAGTATATAAGCCAGTTATATTAGCCACTCTTTTATTATTTAACCCTTACTATACATAATTGAAAATTTGATATGCATTCACATAAAAACTAAAATTGTCCATTTCAACATTTTCTGAAGATAACATCATGTATCAAGGTCAACCTATGTATCAATAAATCTTTGTGGGATAATGGAAAGACCAGAGTATGTGGCTGAAGGCATTAACCCCTGTGCTGACTCTCTTATGTATAATCTATGTGATTTTGGAAATACTACTAGGTTGGTACAAAAGTAATTGCAGTTTTTGCAATCACTTTTAATGGCAAAAACCATAATTACCATTCCACTCATCTAATTTTGTTTCTTAAATGTTCTTTTTGTTAAAAGAAATATAAAATTTATGCTTATAGTAAAAAATGCAAATTTAAACAGCAAAGGCGGTATACATAGAAAGTCATTTTCCTACTCTTTAATTTGCCTCTCAGAAGTTTGTGTATAATTTTGAAAGTATTTATGCATAAATAAACATACTTTTTTTTTACTTAAAATGTTGCAAAGCTATAAAACTCCTAGTAGATAACTGTCAAGCAGAGTACTTGCTATCAATCCCAGTGGAAAAGAACACTGTACCAGTTACTCATTCCAGGGGAAGTCTAAATATTTTTGCTCATTGCATCTTGGTATCAGAGCTGCCAAAGAAAACACGACACAGTCAAACACTGGATGGAACAAAGCTTTATAGATGTAAAAAGAGAGAGGACTGGCTACAATAATGTATATTCGCCTCTCATGGCTAGTGGGTTCTCCCAGAGGCAGCTGATAAACGAAAACTGGATCATGTACTCGTTTCTTGTATCAGAGTAGAAGGGCCTCAACTCTTCCCCCCAAGGAGTTTGAAATACTGAAAGTTGGGAACTTGCCTAAAGGTCATTGACATATACACTAAAACAGAACAAAGAAACACCGATTGAGTCTGAAACAGGGAGAAATATTCTCACACAAGTTGGTACACCTAACACAGTCTGTGTGGGCTCCATATCGCCTGTTAACAGAGTGTTCCAGGCCCAAAGTCTATCATTTTTGTGGCCAAGAAGGGCTTGAAAGGCTGTGCACATGTGACTGCCTTTCATCATAATGACACAGGAGAACATCTAGACCTTGAGTTTGACAATGACTTTTTAAATACAACACCAAAGGCACAATCCAAGAAAGAAAGAACTATTAAGCAGGACTTCATTAAAATTAAAAATGTCTGTTCTGTCAAAGACGCTGTCAAGAGAAGGAAAACACAAGTCATAGACCTGAAGAAAACATTTGTACAATATATATTTGACAAAACACTGCTAGCCAAAATATACAAAGAACTCTTAAAACTCAACAACTAGGTTCAAGAATGGGTTGAGGAAACAAAAAATTTTAACATGACCCAAAGACCTTAAGAGACACCTCACTAAAGAAGATATACAAATGACAAATAAGCATATGAAAAGATATTCTGCATCACATATGTGTGGGGAAATGCAAACTAAAACAACAGTGAAATACCACTATGTACCTATTAAAATGGCCAAAATTTAGAAAACAGACGTTACCAAATATTGATGAGTATGCCAAGCAACAGGAGTTTTCATTCGTTGCCGGTAGGAATAGAAAACGTAGAGACACTTTGAAAGACAGTTTGGTGATTTCTTGCAAACTCAAACATCCACATACCATAAAATCTGGCACTTGCATTCTTTGTATGTCTTCAAAGGGGCTGGAAACATATAACTACACAAAAACCCACATACAGATATTTATAGCAGCTTTATTCATAACTGCTAAAACTTGGAAACTACTAAGATGTCTTTCAGTAGATAAATGGATAAATTAAATATGGTACATCTAGACAATTGAATATTATTCAGCACTAAAAGGAAATGAGCTACCAAACTATGAAAAGATACTGAGGAAACTTAAATACATATTATTAAGTTAAAAAGTCCCATCTGAAGAGGATAAATACTATATGATTCCAACTATATAACATTCTGGGTAAGGCAAAATTGCAGATAAATTTAAAAAGGGGCTGGACTGGAGGGAGAGATGAGTAGGTACAACACAGAGGACTTTTAGGGCAATGAAATCACTCTGTATGACACCATAATTGTGAATAAATGTCATTATCCATTTGTCCAAACCCATTGAATGTACAACACCAATGGTGAACCCTGATGAAGACTATGGACTTTGAGGAATGGTTATGTGTTAATGTGGTACATCAGTTGTAACAATGTACTACTCTGGTGGGATATTGATAATAAAGGAGGCTATGCATATGTGAGGGTAGACAGTATATGGAAAATCTCTAAGCTTTCTGCTGAATTTGCTGTGAACCTAAAACTGCTCTGAAAATAGTCTATTAATAATACTGTGGGATAACCTTATATGTATTTTTCTAGTACATGTGTTTTAAAATCATATATTGTGTCTTTTTGCATTAATACTTTCAGACTTGCTTCATCTTTTTAACATTTATTGATTTTTTCTATTGAATGCTGCTGCTTCTTTGTAAAGCTGGATAATTGGTTTAACCAATTTCCTACAGATGGACATTTTGATCACTTTAGTATTTTATGCATAACTCGGGACTGCCTTCTCCTAAAAGTTCACATTTTGAATAAACTAGAAACAAATCATTCAATTTTTGAAAGCAGTAAGATGGGATTGACAGTTGGAACTGAGTGTTCAAGGTCCCATCGTTACTATAAGGATAGTGCCATTCCTATGGCAGGTCTAAAACAATGAATTAACAACATGCAAATGTGGTCTCAGATGACTTTGAATGGCAGAAGGTAGCTTTTATGTCATTTTCACAATTTTATCTGTAAAAAGGTTACTGTCAATATTTGCTGTAGAGGAAATGACTAAAATATCTCAATGTAGACAGAAAATAAAAATAAATACTTCCTTTAGGAGTTCCAATATTTATTTGGTATCAGTAAAATGGTCCAAAATAAATTTGAAGACCACAGCCAGTTATAGTTGTGTTAATGATAAACCATGAGATTTACTGTTTAAATTCAGCATCTGAAAGAATTCATTTACTTTTTAAGACAGATGGAAAGTAAAGACATTTATAAGATATATTACTTACAAACTGCATTACTTTAGGGAAACATATGACTAGTAATCAATATTTTGTTATTATTATTACAGCTTTTTCATTCGCATTAACATCATGATGATAAGCAAAAGTGCTCACTTTCTGGGCCCATTATTCCTCCCACAAAAGGAGAAACAGAGGATCTTTAAGTGAAAGTAGGTTAAGAAGCTAAACGGCCTTTGCTTTATAGGCAGTATTTTTATAAGTACTCAAAGAATCTACTTTGTTAGGTGACCATCATAAAGAGAAAGGGATGATGCACCCACTTGACCACTAAATAGTCTTTCTGCTGTGGCTACAAATTCAGACAAATTCAGAGTAAATTCAAAACTTTAACTTTGGTGCTTCCATTATCCACAGTAACACAGAGAAAAGATCTGTGCTGCAAATCTGAAGCACGCAGCCATTAATAAGGGTCATGTGTGTTCATCTCAGTCCAATCAGTTGCATGGTTCCTTTAAAAAGACCACAGAAATTCTTCCCAGGTTTGATGATCATTATTATTTTGCTTTGATTTCAAACATTTACACTCAGATTATTCAATGCATTTAAAGTGTTTTTTAATACTGTGGCTAAAATCGTTGATCACCCTTCCAGCCATTGGAATAGCACTGTTAACAAATAACGTCTTCGCTAACTGAAAGACTGCACTGTTACCCAGAGTGACCAACCTCTTTCATTAATTACAGGATCCTCAGTTGACTCAAGGAGATGAAGGCATTCCTAAAGTTGTTCAGCATTCAGGATATCACATGAACTATTTGGTAAGATTTCTATTGAAAGTGAGGAACAGTCAGTCAGAGCCCACTGTGGCTTCACAGCTGGCCTACCTTCTGTAAAAGTAGTAGCAGACACCAGCTAAGAGGTCCAGACCTGACCTGGTTATGGGCACCTTCTATCTTGTTGTTGGGGGTCATGGCATAGTGCTGGACTTGGAGCAGGTGGCTTGTGGGGACCAGAACAGAGACTTCTAGGACACACTAGTTATTTTTTCAGACATGATTTTTTACATATGTGTAATGAGGATGATGCTTTATAAATCAGCAATGTATTAATATTGATTATCCCACAGAAATAGTTCACTAAAGAGAATACAAAACGTCTGGCACCAGGCAGATAAAATATTTGGGGGAGGGATTCTAAAGAAGCTTCTTTAATATATTTCTCATGGTATATTTATTGCTCTATGACCCTGCCCTATGTACCTCAAACCTTACCTACAGATATTGTTTCATTCTTTTTTGATTTGTTTATGCACGTTTTGCTTATTTATGTATGTCTATTTATGAATGTCTTGTCTAGTCAAAATTAAGGGTTCAGAATATTTTACAATGAAGAAACAGATAGTGTACAATCAATAATACTTAAAGAGGGGAAAAGAAGCCAAGAAGAACTTGGAGGAGAAGGGTTGCAAAACAAGGTTCAAATTGTCCAAATGACAAAACTATAACATTTGTTCAGAGATGTTGGTTCTGTGCTTTCCAGTGGCCAGGGGAAAGGCAGAGATGTGGTAGGTCCATGAGCTCTCAGTTCATAGTAGAAATAATGTTAGTGTTTTCTTTTCTGAATGAACCTATTTTTATTCTCATTTCTTGGGGAAATTTATCATGAGGCTCTATATAAAGGGCATTCGTTACTACAATGAATGATATATTAATTGGTGTACTAAAAATTTGAAAGAGCTTCTGTCATGTCCACTCCGCTTTTTTCCTTGCTGAGTTTGATGTACCCCTGTATTTTTCCTCAACATCCCAAAGGCAAGAGTCACCCCAAACTTCCATGCTCACTGTGTGCTCCCACTCAACTATGTTGTGTTACTTATGCTTCTATGACATGTATGGAACTGTGAAACATTTGTTTGCATTTGCACCAAATTCCAGTTTTCCAAAATGAGTAAAGAATGTGTAGTCTTCAAGTGCTCAAACATTTAGCTAAGTTATAGAACACTAGTATTTTGCTTATTTATTTACTACTGTCACTTTATATTTCCTCTCAGCTCGTCATAGAATTAAGGTTAGGAACAATGAGGCTTTGGAGAAAATATAAATTATGAAAACAGGTTAATGGATGTGAAAGAAAATATTCAGAAAATTCCAAGATGTCCTGATGTAACAGTTTCATAAAACCATCCCATCTAGTTTGTCAACTTCAGCAATAGCAATTTCAGTGATATTTTTTAAATATAATTTTAACATGTAAAATACCAAAGGAATTCTGAGTGAAAGAACAAAACTGAAGGCATCACATTATATGACATGAAATTATACTACAAAGCTATCGTAACTAAATCAGACACATTGAACAAGGGAGCAGAATAGAGAGCCCAAGAATAAATCCATGCATTTACAGCCAACTCATTTTCAACAAAGGCGTCAAGAACACATACTGAGGAAAAGAAAGTATATTCAATAAATAGTGTGGTAAAAACTGAATGTTCATATGCAGAAGAAAGAAACTATACCCCTATTAATACAATATCCTTATATATTAGTCTGTTCCCAAGATGCTCTAAATAACTGCCTGAGACTGAGTAATTTATAAAGGAAAAAGGTTTAATTGACTCACAGTTTTGCATGGCTGGGAGGGCCTCAGGAAATTTATAATCCTGGCAGAAAATGAACCAAAAATGTCTTTCTTCAAATGGCAGCAGGAAGCAGAGGTGCTGAACAAAGGAGGAAAAGTGTTTTTAAAACCATCAGATCTCATGAGAAGTCACACACTATCATAAGAACAGCATGGATGTAAACTCCCACCAGGTCCCTCCCACAACACCTGGGGATTATGGGAACTATAATTCGAGATGATATTTGGATGGGGACATAACCAAACCATGTCACCTTACAAAAAAAAAAAAAACTTAACGTTTTCCCCCTACTGTTTCTTTAAATATCTATGGTCTTGCAGCTTTTTCTGCCCCAGATTCCAAATTTAGCAGGATTTTTCTGGTCATTCTTAGATAATCCAAATTTCTGATCACTTTATTTAAAACCAAACTAATCAAGCAAACCAGTCTCAATTTAGAAATTAAAGTATCTTGCCCAATATAATTGTCAGTTTTGTATTTTCTTTTAAAACAGACTTTTTCATTTCTCTATGTTCTGCTCTTCCTCCAGGAGGAAGTCAGAAGAGGAAGAAAAAAGAATGGCAGCATTCTTGTGAATTTCCCTGCCTACATCTTCAACTTCTTTTCCTCTATCTTGCCAAACACTATACTTCTGAGCCTTCCAGGGTTGGAGTATGAGAAATGAGAAGCAGTAAAAAAAGCATACAGATTTTTATTTGACTGGTCATATATTTGGCTTTCTGTGTCTGGCATTAATTTAAGGGTGACTTTTTGCTTCACGGATACTCCTGGAGTTCTTCTGTGTTTCCCCTTCCCCTACACTAGGTTTCTCCTCTATGCATTCCACTTGGCAAAGTAAAACAGCTGTATGCTCCCTTGTTCCACTCTTAGAACCTTAGGCAACCTATATCACATTCAGTTTCCTCTTTCTGGATTTTTCTTATGAGAAGCCCACATCCAGAAAACATTCAAACAAACTTTGCCTGGACAAACTAGACTGCGGGTCATCAAGTTCACAGCCTCATTTCTTCATTGTGTCTTCAAAGCAGTTTGCCATAAATTTCTTGAACTTCTTTATTTTCCTTGAAAGTGTCAAATAATAGTTGATAGTATATCCTAAATGGCTTAGGACACGTGAATTCCTAGGTTTGAGAAGAAGAGCCACCTCTGACCTTTCTCTTGAAGCTTGTCACCAGTATCTCCTTGAATCCCTTTTCACCAAACTGTATTTTTTATCATCATACCCAAATGTGCACAGAGATTTTATCAGGCTAAGTACTTTTCCATGTCTCCAAAGAACTCCCAAGGTACGCATCCTATTTATGCTTTAATTTGTCATCACTTTGTCAGTTACGTGGAATACAATTCTTACCACAGTACTTGACACCGAGGATACTTTCTGTTCACTAATTCTTATTGTGAGATTTTGCAAGTTTTAGTGAATAACGGTAATTTTAAAGATTAAATTGAGCCAACATATTTAGGGAATTAAATAATCCATTGGCTGAGTATCACATAGCACGTTTGCATAGTCATAAGCTAATGTTTAAAAATTTGTACTCTGTGTGCCTCCCACATTAATATAACTAAATTTCACTGACTAAAAAAATTAGTATGCATTATTTGAGTGAAATTAATATAAATCATTTACCTCAAAACACTGAATAGTGCTTAGAAAATCATATGTTTTGTCATGTGAAATTTATTAATACCCCTTTTGATTCTCCTGTAATGTCAGACAGAAGTTCTCAATATTTGGTTTAGCATAACACACTCAATAGATGCTGTTAAAACCTCTGACACACTCACACGGCCATTCCTAAGGTCATATGCAAGTCCTGAGTCTGCCGTATTATTTCAGAATTCTACTAGCTTGGGCTTAGTGTTCTTCCAGACACCTATTCTTCTTGGTTAACTAGTGAAATTGAGCTCAAGCATAAACTCAGTTCTACATACATTTATTGAATACATACTATGTGCTAGGAACTTTGTTAAATATATTTTTAAAAAGTTAAAATTTCATCACGAAAAAATTTGTCTAGTGACAGGAATATAGCATCGATTATTCAGCAACTACTTGCTAAGTAGCTTCAATGGGATAAAAATCTGACATCATATTACTGAATTTGCCAGAAAACAGCAGTTTACTGATATTTTTAGAAAATGTCATGAATATGAATATGTTGCCACATTATCTGATTTAAATTATTGTAATAGAAGAGACTGTGGAACCGTATTTGTGATGATAATAACAGAATGTTCATGGGAGAGAATAAAGGAACTATGACATTTTGAATTTTGAATTTGGCATGAAAGAGGTGAACACATAAAGACATTAACAAGCACATCATTTTATCTCATGCTTCATATTTCCCAGCATGGAAAGGAACCCAGGCTAAGGAGTTCTCAGTTCTTCCACCTTGCCGAGAATAAAGAGGGCCTCATGGGTACACATGGGTAGGTAGGGCTCCATTTTAGAGTGAGGAGTGTGAGGTGAGGAGTGATATGCTTAGCAGATTGAACAGATTTTTATGGGGCTGGAACCTTCTGGTAAGAAGTAGGTTAAACTAAGCAGATTTCCTGTTAAATTTTCCCTAGATAACTGGGCAACTGAGAAGTAATCCATTTCCTCAAAACCAAAATATAACTGATTTCATTGCCTTATGTTCCCCATTCCCATTAGTTACCCCTGGGCTGACAGTATGTTGAGTGGCCTGCAAAAATAAGTCTCCCTTCTACCTGACACTTTCTAATGTAAAGTGCCATGGCAGATCTCAAGGCATGGAGCTAATTTCTCTTCCACATAGGTGATGTATAACAGAGTCAGCTATAAACAATTCAGAATTTTTAAAAAATGTTGTTACTAACTTAATTCTCATATAAATCTTGGCTAACATTGCAAATAATAATAACAAAAATAATAGCAGCTAACATTTATTTAATGTTGAGAATTGTCTATGAACTTTTCTGAAGGCTTTTTATATAGTAGCATATTTAATACAAAACCCTAGGAGGTAGGCACTCTGATAGGCCCCATTTCACAAAAAAAGTTGATAGACAAAGAATTTAAGTAACTTGTCCAAGTTTCAACAGATAAAATTTTCACTCTAGGGTCTGCATTCCTTTTTTTTTTTTTTTTTCCTTTTTTTTTGAGACGGAGTTTTGCTCTTGTTTACCCAGGCTGGAGTACAATGGCGCGATCTCGGTTCACCACAACCTCCGCCTCCTGGGTTCAGGCAATTCTCCTGCCTCAGCCTCCCGAGTAGCTGGGATTACAGGCACACGCCACCACGCCCAGCTAAATTTTTTTATATATATTTTTAGTAGAGATGGGGTTCAACCATGTTGACCAAGGATGGTCTCGATCTCTTGACCTCATGATCCACCCGCCTCGGCCTCCCAAAGACCTGCGATTACAGGCTTGAGCCACTGCGCCCGGCCTGGGTCTGCATTCTTAACCATTATACTGCCTGTTGTTTAAACTGATAATAGCAGTCAAGTAGCTTTTCAATATCTGATAATGTGTGTATACCTTTGTACTTTTATCACACACAGAGTCTTATCAATTGAGCTACTTCTTAGGTGCATGCTTTTGGAATTTTGTTTGGAATCCTCTCATGCATTGCTGCACCATGTTCTTAAGATTTGTAGAAATGTTCCTTGATTCTTCATCCCTCTCACATAAGCCTCATCACCTATAAGTCCATCAGTTCTCTACTGAAAAAGTATTCTCTGTGAGGCCTTTCCTCACTCTTGGGATTGGATCAGGTCTTTCTGTTTAAAACTCATATAGCCACGTAGATTGCTTTTTAGTCTGTACCATGATCCTTATTGCTATAAAGAGTTAATGACTGTCCCATCCTCTGTATTGAATGCTCTAAAGAACAGAAATTGTGTCTATCTTGTGCACTATTGTATTTCAAGCATTTATGTGACACCTAGAACATGGTAAGGACAAAGTATTTGTGCACAAATAGCCTCTTTTCTTATTTTTCCATCTAGGATCCTTTCAAATGGGACCATTTCACCCCCACTTTCCTTTGTCATTAACTGATTAATTCACGACACTAAGTTCTGATTCTCATGTACTTCAAGTCAATCTAATAACATCATTCATCAATTTCATTTGATTCATCAAGTACTTCCTCTTTGCCCTAAATTATCTTTGCCCTCAAGAAACTGTAAGTTGAAAGGATAAGACAAGGACAAAAATCCTGAGATTAAGAAGTTTACTGTGATAGATACCGAGAGATTGAGAGTTTCCAAAATGGACTCACACATTAGATCTCCACAGATATGCTTTAGTGCATATAGTTAATCTGAAAAATATCCTCAATAGTTCTCTCCAACAATATCAGAAGGAAGAAAGCAAAAGTAGAACTTGGAACCTACTTTAACCTATGATTACTTTCTCTGAAGGAGTCTCTTACTAGACTATTCCTTTCTGAGGATTGAAATGGTGTGCAGTGTGTCTGTTTCCTTTAGTTTTTGTTTCTCTACATTACTTAGGCACAGATTTCAGCCTTGGCAGAAGGAAGCAGGTAATTTGCAAAAAAACAAAAAGGGAAGAAGCAGTGTTCTGAAATAACTTCAGTCTAAAAGTAGATCGATAATAGCTATTTTATTTGCAGGTCATACCTACTAGTCTGGCTTCTTGTTTTCAAAGCTCCATTCTGCCTTTATGGTACAAGTGACAAAAATTCTGAGTGAAGAGCAAGAACTTTACACTTTCCACCCTGCCTGCTATAGCAGGTTGTGTACATCCTACCCTGTATTTAGTGCTATCCATCAGCCTTACATAAAGCAAGACCATTTCTCCACAAGTGGAGGACACAAGCCCCTCATTGAATCTTCTGTCTCTTACAAAAGCCTTACATATGCCATGATGAAGGTACCTGAGCAGGTTATAGATCAGCTTTTCAACACTGCTAACTGACAAAGGGTTACTGGTATCTGCCTGCCTCTTAATTAGGAGGCTACAATTGTTGAATAATAAATTATCTTTTGGAAAATTCTGCATTTCTACTGCTGTTTCTAAAGAATCAGTTCATTATTTTCATGTGGAATACAAATTAACTATTTAAAAAATCTACAAAAATAAAATTTCTGGGAGTGAGACATGGCAAGGTTATTGGGTACATATTACACATGAGAAAAAATAGGCATTCCCAGGAGCTTGGAAGAATTAGGTGAGAATACCCAGATGGAACCTACTCTTTCTTTTTCAGAAAATGAAGTCCTCAGCCACTTTCAAAAGAAATTTAGTCATTTTCACATGACTGAAAAATTTGTTCTTTCTTACTTCAGAATGCTCCTGCATAGTCACGTATCTTTTTCTACTTCAATAAAAAAAAATAAGACTTTGTATTTTATACCAAGAATGACCCCTACAGGAGGTGGAGCAAGATGGAGCAATAGAAGGCTCCACTCATGATCCTCACCACAAGTACACAAATTTAACAACTATCTACACAAAAGGTATCTTTGTAAGAACCAAAAATCAAGACTTGGAGAATAGAAGGCTTTACGAATCATACCACCAACAAGAACACTTCATTCATTCATTCTTACATTGCTATAAAGAAATATCTGAGACCAGGTAATTGATTAAAAAGTTTGACTGGCTCATATTTCTGCAGGCTACACAAGAAGCATGGTAGCAGCTGCCTCTGGGGAGGCCTCAGGGAAGTTTTACTCCTGGAGAAAGACAAAGCAGGAGCAAGAGAGTGAGGGAGAAAGTGCTACATATTTTTAAATGACCAGATCTCCCGAGAACTCAATCACAATTGCAACCACAGTACCAAATGAGATGCTGCTAAACCATGCATGAGAAATCTACACCCATGAGCCAATCACCACCCAAGAGACCCCACCTTCAACATTGAGGATTACCTTTCAATGTGAAATTTTGGCAGGGACATACCTCAAAACTACATCAGACACCAATTTAAACAATTATCTACACACAAAAAACACCTCTATAAGAACTAAAGGTCAGGTGAGCATTCATAGTACCTGGTTTTAAGTTCAAATTGCTAAAATAAGCACTTAAAGGTGGAAAAAACAGTCCTGAATTGCCAGAATTATCCCTTCTTTATACACTATGGCAGTGGTGACATTCTACGGAGATCACTCCTGTGCTCTGGGGAGAGGAATAGTATAGCAATTGTGAGACACTGGACTCAGTGTTGCCTTGTTATAGAAAAAAGAAAACTCAAACCAACTCAGCTGGTGCCGACCATGGAAGAAGCACTTAATTCACACCAGCCCTGGCAAGAGGGGAATACCAATCCCAGCAGTCTGAACATCACCAAGCTACTTGGTTATTTTCAATGAAAATAGATGGTTTTCCTTCCTTCTCTTTCCTCCAAAATGTGTTTGTAAAAGTAGCCTATCTGATTCAAGGTGAGGAATTATGCTTTTTTTGCCATGTGATGGGAGTTAATTGAATGGAGAAAGTGCTTGGATACTGAAATAATAAAAATATTTTCTCATGTTTCAGTTATAATGTTCAGGGTAATAACTACCAGCTCCTCACTTTTTAAAATCCATTATAAGAAATAAGATGATGGTAATTAAATATACACATAAATTTCTACTGCCTCTCCTTTCCTTTATGATTTATGAAGCCCTTTTTCACATTTTTAATGAATATTTATTGGAAGTCTTCTATGTGTCAGGCACTGCATTTTGTGCTGAAGCTAAGCAGTTAACAAAATGGACAAAATACCTGCCCTCATGGAATTGACCTCATAGAGGAGAGAAGCCAACAATAAATGGAATAACTGGGTGAAATATGGTAATTTATATGCTGCTCTGTTCTGTAAATAAGAATATACCAGGGGAAGTAATAGACGTGCTAAGGCATAGGGGTTACACAGTTAAATAGGGTCTACCTAAGGCCTCACTAAGAAGGCGTTACTTGATTAAAATCATGTAAAAAGTGAGAGTAATGTGCTGCTTTTACTGTATTTAGCTGTGTATTCTTGAACAACATACTGACTTATCTGGGCTTCAGTTTCTTCTTTTGTGATTTGAGAATAACAGCTACCTGGAAAGATTATTTTTAATATTAAATGAGAGGATGTTCATACAGTAATCATCTAATAACAGGTGATTAATCAATGGGGCCTTATTAACAGTCACCTCAGCCCATTACTTTCTAAAATGCATTTATGTGAGTTATTTTCTTCACTGTTCATTTGATATTTAGTTAACTTTTTAGTTAACCTTTTCTCTTGGCTTCTGATTTTTAAAGCTTCTAAGTTGTAAAGAAGGATTAAAAATGTTTCCTCCAGTAATCACTTACTAAGGTAATGAGTCTTAATGAGAGGATTAGACTTATCAGCCAGCTGCCTTGAGTTCCTTATTTCCTGTGGAACAATGGTTAAAAGAACAGTCAATAGAAACCTCTTAAAAAAGTTTCCGTGAGATAAAAAGAGTCTGAAACACCAGCAAAGCTTCAAAGAGATTGAAACATTACCTAGCTAGAAGTATACTTTGCAAAATCAATTCCGGATAATAAAAAGGACACATAGTTTTTTAATCTAAATGCTAGACTTATTTTGTACCATGCCAACAGGAAAAATAAAATGTTACAAGAAACAAAATAGTCAAAAATACTTATGACTAGAAAATGAATAAGAAACAACTGTTTCCCAGTCCGAAAATTGATATATTAATCAGCAAAAATGCACTCATGTCCAAGGAGGCAACTAGTCAGTTTAGAGACCCAGATTTTCCTTGGAGAATTTTCACAGCGATTTAGATGTGGTATCTTTCCCCTGAAACATTTCAACATTTTAACTGTAACTAAATGTCTTGTGTTTCTTTTACTCCATTGCATGCCCTGAAAATGTGACATTTCTTCTTGCTCAGGAAACTTTAGGAATAAACGTTTGCAAAGGCTGGGCATGGTGGCTCACACCTTTAATCCCAGCAGTTTGGGAGACTGAGGTGGGCGGATCACCTGAGGTCGGGAGTTGGAGAACAGCCTGACCAACATGGAGAAACCCTGTCTCTACTAAAAATACAAAATTAGCTGGGTGTGGTGGCACATGGCTGTAATCCCAGCCACTTGGGAGGCTGAGGCAGGAGAATCACTTGAACCCTGGAGGTAGAGGTTGTGGTGAGCTGAGATTGTACCATTGCACTCCAGCCTGGGCAACAAGAGCAAAACTCCATCACAGGAAAAAAAAAGTTTGCAATAAATGTGGAAGATGGATGGTTACAGTACAGTAAAACTTCTGGACTCAAATGGTGTTACCTGTGGGAGACCTTATAGAAGACTGGGAAGAGTATGAAGTCTGGAGCCAGGTGCATAGAGTCATTGCTCTACCTTGTTTTTGCTAGGTACTTGACCTAGCCTCTTTGTCCTCATTTTAATTTTTGTTTATTTAATCTCTACAATTGAATTAGTAACATTAGGTTCAATAATATTGTCTGTATTTTTATATATCAGGAAGGATTGAGTATCAGCAAGTTTACATGTTTGAGCCAAATAGCACCTACCTAAAGGTAGGTTATTGAAAAATTACATGAATTAATTAACATGAAGTAATTAAAATACCATCAGAAATATAAGTGCCACAATGTCAAATAAGTATTAACTGTTAGTGTTACTAATATTAACTAGGTCACCTGGCGAAGCGGAAGTCTCTGTTTAGTCTGTGAGGTTTTACTGATCTGGTTAAGAATTTGCCATGAGGCCTACCAGCCAGCTTCATTGTTTTGGGATGGGGAAACACTTGTGGAACTAGATTATTCCTTCTCAATCAGATTTATCCCTTTTCTCACTCGGTCTCTTTTCAGCCAGAATGATATGGATATAAGCTTCATGCACCATAGAAATAATTCGAGCCATCTACGAAATAGTGTGTGTTTCCAGCAGGGTAGATTAGTATATAATGGGAGAATTGATCTCTACATTGAGTTTGTTGTTTTATGCAATTTTCCCATACCCACCTTCTTGAAATGGTTTCAGTTTTCAAGATGTCAACATCTCTTGCATTTCATCTTACTACAATGGAAATTGCTTCTTGGTCTTGTCTATTAATGCCAAGTTCTCGCTCAGACCTCTAAATGTTAAGGACATCAAGGCAGTCCTGGAACCTATGCTCACTTCTAGCTACACTTCAAAGCCATATGTTTGAATTTATATCTGTATATTTATGTTTTCATAATGTATATATGTCTCACCCAAATTCTCTCCTGAGCATAGACTCTCACAGACAACTGTCTATCTTTACTTCAATGTCTAAATGGTATCTTTAACTCAGTGTAAACAAACTCAAACTCCTAATTCGTGGTTGCTTTTTTTTTTTTTTTTTTTTTTTTTTTGAGACAGAGTCTTGCTCTGTTGCCAGGCACCAGGCTGGAGTGCAGTGGTGCAATCTCGGCTCACTGCAACCTTCACCTCCCAGATTCAAACAATTCTCCTGCCTCAGACTCCCAAGTAGCTGGGACTACAGGTGTGTGCCACCATGCCCAGTTAATTTTTGTATTTTAGTAGAGACGGGGTTTCACCATGTTGGCCAGGATGGTCTTGATCTCTCAACCTCATGATCTGCCTGCCTCGGCCTCCCAAAGTGCTGGGATTACAGGCGTGAGCCACCGCGCCCAGCCTTCCCAATTCCTTTTCTAAACCCCCTCTATCTCATTCATTGCAAACTCTGTTTTTCCAGGTGGTTAGGCAAAATCTATTGGGGTCATTCTTCACTTATTTTTTCACACTGCAGTCAACCCCAAATCAAATCTTACCAACTATGTATGCAAAATATACCTAGATTATGTTTCTCACCAACTAAACCACTGCTATCATTGTCTAACTCTCTACCAGTGAAACTATGTAGTAACCACCTGACTGCTTTTTTCTTTTCCATTCTCATTTTACAAAGCAAAAAATGTGAAAGTTCTAAAATACAAAACAGGACATGATACATCTTTACTTTCAATTTTCCAGTGGTTTCCCATCTCATTCAGAGCAAATCCCAAAGTCCTTACCATGTTCTCAAAGTAACTCATGGTATCTGGCCTCTGTTGACCTCTCTGACATTTCCTCCTATCACTGACCCCTTGTTCCTTAGTAAGCTATAGTAGCCTTTTATTCTAACAATTAACTTTCTCAAAGCTTTTGCATTACACCTATATCCATCCTTCAGATATTTTCAGGGAGAAGTCTATCAGTGCATTCAGGTCTCTTAACAAATGCTATTATTTTAGGGAGATTTTATCTATCTCAGGGGAAGTAATGATTCCTGTAGACAATCCCTGTTCTTATTATCTTGCTTTGTTTTTCTTCATAGCATTTATCACTGTCCGACATATTACACTATGCATTCACTAACTGCATTTAATAAGTTACATCATTTAAATATATTAATATATTATATGTACAGGTATATATGGTACAGACACACAGAGATACACACATGCGTATACACAAACCACCAGAAACTAGAAGAATAGCATGAAACATCATCTTTTTCACAGCCCCAGAAGGAATTAATACTGCAAACACCTTGATCTTGGGTTCCCAGACTCTAGATCTGTGAGACAATACGTTTCTGCTGTTTAAGCCATTCAGTTGTGACACTAATTTAAGGTAGCCCTAGAAAATTACCACAATGCCCTTTATTGTAATGAAGAAGTTCCCTTCTATTTCTAGCTTCAGAGTCATTTTATCATAGGTTAAGTTTTGTCAGATGCGTTTTCTGCATCAATAGACGACTTTTTTTCTATTTCCTATTTATTTGATATATTACATGTATTGATTTTCTTATGTTGAACCATAAGAAAATGGTTGAATAACTTGGTCGTTACTTAAATCCTTTAAATATTTTCTTTGGATTAGGTTTGGTAGTATTTTGTTGAGAAATTTTGCATCTGGATTTACAAGCCTTATTTGTTTTGTAATTTTCTTCTCTTGTAATATGTTTTTCTGGTTTTGGTATCAAGATAATTCTGGAAGAGTTTGAGAAGTATTGTTGTTAATACTACTTTAATTGTTTGGTAAAATATATCAGTGAAGTCATCTGCATCTAGACTTTCTTGGAAAGTTGTTGATTACTTAATCTCTACATGTTATAGGTCTTTTGAGATATTCTATTTATTCTTAAGGGAGTTTATATAATTTGTGCCTTTCTAGGAATTTGCCCATTTCATCTAGGTTATTGATTTTTTTGGTAGACAATTACTCAAAGTGTTCTATTTCCACAGGATTGTTTGTAATATCCCACTTTTATTTTTCATTTAGTTCTTTCCATTGTTTCTCTTTTCTTTTCCAGTCTAAAACTTTGTCAATTTTCTTGAGGTTTTCAAATGAACAGATGTTAGTTTTGTTGATTCTGTTGGTTTATTTTTCCTATTTATTGATTTATGTCCACCCTAATCTACAATATATTCTTCCTTCTTCTGGCTTTGAATTTATTTTGTCCTTTGAGTCCTAATCCTTCAATGTGAAAACATAGTTTATTGATTTGAGATCTCTTTTTAATTATAGGTATTTGAAACTATAATTTTTTGGACCATTGCCTTCACTGAGTCCTGTAGGTTTTCATATCTTGTGTTTTCATTTTCATTGATCTCGAAGTATTTTCTAATTCCCCTTGTGACTTCTTTGACACACTGATTATTTGTGTGTTGTTTAAATTTTTAGTTTTCCTTCTGCTATTGATTTCTAATTTCACTCCACTGTAATCACAGATACTTCATGAGATTCCAGTCTGTTTAAATTTATTGTTTAGTAACCTAATGTGTTTATCTTGAAGAATATTCCATGTATGCATCCAAGGAATGTGTATTCTGCTGTTGTTGGGTAGTGTTGCTTCATTTTTAAGAGCTCTGTTTAAGCTCATCAAATGTTTTTTCAAAAAAGACAATGAGTTCAAAATTTCTGAGTTGTTACAAATGTGGTTTTTTTCATTAGCTTTCTCACATGGACAACCATAATACCTAGTATGTATTTGTCTTTAGAGTTTTTAATATATTGCTCTATTGTTTTTTAGTTTCAGAATTTGTACAGAATTAGGATTTATTCATTCACTCAGCACATTTATTTTTTTACAGAACCCTTTAGTTCAAGGCATTGTTCTGAGTGCTAGGGATGCGTCAGTTAATAAAATATATATATTGCATGATTTAAGTATTTTTCAGCATAATATAGAGTATAGAGAGTATTAGAGTAAGCAGATAAATTATAGTTTCTTTCAGATAGTGATGAGTGCTATGAAGAAAATAAAATATAGTGATGAGATTGAGTGACTCAGGCAGTGTGTGTGTACGTAAGTGTTGGGGAAGATTTTGATAGAAAATTCAGGAAAAGTAACTCAAGAATATAAATACGCGTTGGCACCTTGAATGACATTCATGAGCCATCCCTTAGAAAGCTAAAGGAAAACCTCTCCAGTCCAACTGCTTATGGTATGGGTGATCTATATATGCTCTAGGGACAAAAATAAGGACAATATGGCTGGACCTTCCTGGGTTCATGAGAGAATAATGTAAAGTATGAGAGGCAAGATACTCATAGTCTAGATTATTATGTTTTACATGCTGACATAAGAATTTGAATGTCCTTTTTAGTGTACTGGGAAGCCTTTTGAGGGTTTTGAGCAGAGGAGTAACATAAGATTTTTGTCTTAAGTAAGTGTTAACCTTAGGCATAAGAGCTGGCATCGAGTCTCTGTTACCTATGGTAGCATACAATTGAGCCATACTTGTAAAAAATAGCTACTGGTCATAGAGATGATTTAATCCATGATTCAAGAGCAAATTAAATTTAACACTAGAAATATCATTCAAGAGGGTCACTAATTGAAGGAGTTAGAGAGAAAGACAGAATCCATGTATGGGAGTATAACATATAAATGAGGGCTACTAGAATATTTGAGTGTTCACAAAGATAAGTGGGAGGTAGCAGCGAGAGATTCCCTAATTTATTTAGGGTATAGCCATAAGGACATTCTAAAACACTGGAAAATAATCAAACATTTGCATATTACAATAGAACACACACATCCTTCTATTTATTTATGTGGTGTCACCAAAAGCAACATCAGACATATTGGCACTAAACGACACATTATTTGTTGTGATTGCATTTTGTAGGTATGCATCCTGTTGGTCCTGCTACAATGCTTGTGAAATCCAACTGGTAGGAGCATGCTATGAAGAATAGAGTTTATATGGTATTTCTCTAGGCCTTCCTATATATGCCTTTTTCAGGTTCTTAAGAAGGAATTTCAGCTTTTTCTCCTTTCGTATGATGTTGGTTGTGAGCCTGTCACAGATGGCTCTTACTACTTTGAGATATGTTCCTCCAGTGCCTAGTTAGTTGAGAGTTTTTCACATAAAGGGATGTTGAATTGTATCAAAAGCCTTTTCTTGATCTATGGAAATTACCATCTTGTGTTTGTTTTTAGTTCTGCTTATGTGAATTACATTTATTGATGTGGATATGTTAAACCAACCTTTCATTCCAGGGATAAAGCCTACTTGATCATGGTGGATTAGCTTTTTGACATACTTGCTGGAAAATTAAATTTTGTTAGTGCAATACCCATGCTTTCTAGTACTTGGCATTTCTTGGTGAAACAGTTTATTTTAATTTATAGCACTTTGAATTTTCTTTCTTTCTTTTTTTTTTTTTTGAGACAGAGTTTTGCTCTTGTTACCTAGGCTGGAGTGCAATGGCGTGATCTTGGCTCACTGCAACCTCTGCCTCCTGGGTTCAGGCAATTCTCCTGCCTCAGCCTCCTGAGTAGCTGGGATTACAGGCATTCACCACCGTGCCCAGCTAATTTTTTGTATTTTTAGTAGAGACGGGGTTTCACCATGTTGACCAGAATGGTCTTGATCTCTTGACCTCGTGAATCACCCACCTCGGCCTCCCAAAGTGCTGGGATTACAGGCTTGAGCCACCGCACCCGGCCTGAATTTTCTAATACTATCTAAAATTTAGTTCTATCTATGTGTATATGAAATCACTGACAATTGATTCAATAAAAATAATTTTAATATACTGAATAAATAAAAATAATTTTCTTGTATATTCTTACACATTAAACAAAAATTATTTGGCCACATGTTTTTATTCAACGTCCTATGCTGATATATTTAAATGTATTATCAAAGAAGATACAGCATTAGTTCACTGTGGTATAGATTTTAGAAAATTAATTTCCTGGTTCTGTACCTAAATATGTAAAGCAAGTATGCAAGGTATGTTAATTCACGGCATTTTAATCAGTAAAGTATAACAATAAATAACAAGATATTCAATATTCATAAAATACTATACATTTAAATATAGCATTTGATAATTATATCTACTACTAGATATATTCCTTATTTATAATAATAAATAGGAATAGAATATATGTTAAATTTTTAAAAAGAAAAATATTTACTTGTAATCACTTGATGAATTCAGTCCATTAAGGAATGATATGGTTTGGCTGTGTCCCCACCCAAATCTCATCTTGAATTCTTACATGTTGTGGGAAGGAACCAGTGGGAGGTAACTGAATCATGGTGGCATGTCTTTTCTGTGCTGTTCTCGTGATAGTGAATAGGTCTCATGAGACCTGATGGTTTTAATAAGATAAAAGTATAGCTTCATATGTTCTCTTTTGCTTTGTATGGAAAATATTATTTCAGCCCTTCACTTTATGTGTGTTCTTATAGGTGACGTGAGATTCTTGTAGACAGCATATATTTGAGTCTTATGTTTTAACCATTCAGCCACTTTAGATATTTTGATTAGAGGATACATTTCCATTCAAGATAATTATTAATTAAGACTTACAACTATCATTTTTAAATTGTTTCTGAGGTTCTTTTGCTGGCTGCTGTGATGATAGCTCACTACAGCCTCCTTTTCCTGAGTAGCTAAATCTACAGGCATGTCACTATGCCCAGCTACCAACTTAATTTAGATCACAAAAACACTTCTACACTTTTATTCTGCCACTCCCCCACATTTTAAAATTGTGATGTCACAACTTACATCTACTTATACTGTGTATTCTTAAACAAATTATTGTAGCTATTATTTTAGTAGTTTCATATTTAACCTTCATATTAAATATGTAAGTGATTTACGTAACCATCACAATGTTAAAGTTTCTGAATTTGTTGGTGTAGTTACTTTGACAAGTTGAGTTTTATACTTTCACATGTTTTATATTACTAATTAGCATATTTTTTCTTTGAGCTTAAAGAACTCCCTTTAGTATTTCTTCTAAGAGATATCTGGTGGTGATAAACTCCCTCAGCTTTTATTTGTCTGGAAAAAGTCTTTATCTCTCGTTCATTTCTGAAGCACATCTTTGTTAGGTGCAGTATTTTTGTTTGGCAAGTTTGTTTTCAGCACTATGAAAATATCATTTCTTTCTCTCTTGCCCTGTAAGGTCTCTGCTGAGAAATTTCCTTTCAACCTCATTGAAACTCCCTTACAGATTATTTTATTCTTTTCTCTTGTTGCATTCAAGATCCTCTCTGTCTTTGGTTTTAGACAGCTTGGTTAGAGTATATCTTGGTGTAGTCTTATTTGGATTGAATCTGAATGGAGACTTTTCACCTTTCTGTACGTGGATATTTTTATCTTTCTCCAAATTTGAAATGTGTTCTGCTATTATTTCTTTAAATAAGGATTCTATCCTTTTAATCTTTCTCTTCTTCACAAACTTCTATAACTCAAACAATTTTTCTTATGCTGTTCTATAAATTCCATCAGTTTCTTCATTTCTTTTTATTCTTTTCCCTCTGACTGTAGATTTTCAAATAATGTCTTTGAGCTTACATATTCTTCTTCTTGATCAATTCTGCTTTTGAGGCTCTCCATTGCTTTTTCCATTTCATTGTATGTTTTTTGTTTCATTTTTTTAAATTTTTGTTTGAACTTCTATGTAATTTCAATTTCTCTTTTACATTTCTCATTTTCATCATGTACTGTTTTTCTAATTCCATTCAATTGTTTTTCTGAATTTCTTGAATTCCACTGATCTTTCTTAAAATAATTATTTTATATTCTTTATTTGACAGTTTGTATACCACAAGGCTCTCCTGGTGCCTGAGTCCAGAGTAGTGACTTGAATCCTCAGTCAATAGGATTCAGCCTGGCACCAAAAGTCTACTGGAACAGTCTTGGACCTGCGTTACCTGAAGGGTGTGGCTGCAGGGATATGCCTGGCAGTGGGCAGCCCCAAAACCTGTGTCCATGAGTATACTCCTCCTGGTATTTGAAGCCAGAGTTGCCTACCAGGTGCTGGGGCTGCAGCAGCTGGCTTGGGGATGGATGAGTCTGGATTCTGAATTTGCAGGGGCCATTCTGGAGGCTGGGTCTGCATGTGTCAGCCTGATTACCAGGGCTGCAGGAGCTGGCTTTGTGCTGGGGCAGGCCTGAAGCCTGGGGCCATGGTGGCCAACCCAGTATTGGGATAGTCTGGGGCCTAGGAGTCACTGAGGCCGGTCTTATCCTAGGGAGTGCATGAAGCCTGAATTTGGGAGAAACAGCCTGATATGGGGATGGGCCGTAAATCCAAGGCTGTTAGGGCCTGCCTTATGCTAGGGTTGGTCCAGATAATTGGACTGCTGAAGTCATCTGGTGCCAGGTAGACCTGGAGCCTGTTTCCTTAGGAGTGGTCAGCAGATTGGATTCATGGTATCCAGGCTGTAGAAGAGGGCCTAGTGCTGAAATGGGCCTGAATCCTCTAGCTATTGGGGCTAGTACAATTCTGGGGGTTAGTGTTAGGCCTGTGGCTGCAGGATCTGCCCGAACATTGGTATGTGACTGGAGGCTCAGGCCTGAGGAGCCAACCTAGATTCTGGGCCTGTGAGTTCCTCCTAAGTGCTGAGACTTTCTAGAGCAAGCCCATTATTGGGGTCTGAATCAACGTCTAGTGCTTACTTCCTTTCTTACTTCCCTTTGCTTTCCCAATTTAATAGTAACTCTTCATGTTATGCTGCTTTGGTTTGTTGGAGGCGTGACGTGAGCAAAGTAAAATTGTAATTTTTACATTCTCAATTTATCTTTTCTTATTTTCTTCTTACATCCAGGTTCTGTAGTCTCTTATCTGGTTTCCTTAGCTGTTGTGAAGGTATTTTCGCAAACAGTTGTTCAAATTGATGGGGAATGAGAGCTAGAGAGTACCTACGGACATCTATTCCCAGCTTTGTCTTTTCTATACTTCTGGTTTATGAATTTGCCTGTTTTTAGCTGTAGCGTCTAATAGTGATTTTGTATCTGTTATTTGGGGCATCTCACAACAATAGGCCATTACATTTTGCAAACTAAACATACTATTTGTCACATCTTAATATAACCATATTTTCTTATTCAAGTAATTCCTTTTAGTGAACAAAGAAACAAGCATTCCCTCTCACATTAATTTTAGTCACTTATGCTTGAAAGATGCCATGGTCATTTCTACATCCCTATAACATATATTAAATTTTATAGTTTTATATGAATTATATAGTTCAAGAATTTTTAGTTACATTCACAATATTACAGTCATTTGGTTTAGTAATTTCTTGAACTGTAATGGTAAATTATGTTTGGAATGCTTTTATGGATTTTAGTTAATAGAATTGAAAACTTGTTATTTAAATAAATACTAATTTCAAAGCTATTACATATAATACAAATTACTTTAAATAACAAACAGGTATTTGAAAAGCATTTAACATGTTCAAATATCAAATACTAGTACTATATTATAATGATTATCACCATATTTCTCTATATTTTTGTTTTCTTTAAAAATGCTAGAAACATTTTAAGTCTAGTTTACATTCATTTTATTACTCTCTACTTTGTGGAGAAGTGTTGGAAAGAATATTTTGAGATCTCCAAGATTATTCTCTTTCACCATTATATTAATCTTTTCATAAGAATCCTAACTCAGAAAAATGAAAACACTTTTCACACATATAATTTACAGAAGCCAAAAAATAGTTAATTAACAGAAAAAAAGTCCAAGACCATTTTATACACACTAGGGCTTATCAGAGGGTGGAAGGTAGGAGGAGGGAGTGCATCAGAAAAAACAAATAATTAATACTAGGTTTAATACCTGAGTGATCAAATAATCTATACAACAAAACCACATGACAATTTCACCTATATAACAAACCTGCACATGTATCCCTAAACTTAAAAATTAAAAAAAATAACATTAAATAAAAAGATCATTGTTTCCACTTAAATGTACAAAGTTCTTTGCCTAAAATTAACGTTTAAATTTATTTTCTTTTATATCTTTTTATCCTGCTGTTTTACTCCATATTTCTATCTCTTCTTTATCTGTACAACTGATTGCATCTATTACCTCATTTCCATTTTCTATGTCATGCAATGCCCTTTTCCTGATATTAATAACTGTGAACTAAACTCTTGGTATAATCTCTAAAATGACCTCCCAGTCTGCAGTAATATACTCCCTCCTCATTAATCTATCTATTAGACAACATCAGAGATACTTTCTTTAAAAACAGGTAGATGATAACATTCCTCTTTTTTAAAAACTTCAAGAAAAACTCTTCAAACTTGTATTCCAGGATTTTTTCCTATTTTGCCCAAGCCTACCTTTTCAGATTTAGCTCATTTTATATCTTCCAATGGAATATGCCTCTATCTAAATGAGTATATTAGTTTTCCTTGCAAATCAGCTTTACTCTCACTTCTGTGATTCCAGTAGTTCATTATTGCGTTGCTATGCAGAAATAACTCAGAGTGAGCAATTTATAAACAAAAGAGGTTTAATTGACTCATGGTTCTACAGGTTCTATAGGAAGCATGACGGCTTCTGAAAAGGCCTCAAGAAACTTTTAATCATGGCAGAAGGGGACAGGGAAGCAGGAAACTTTCAATCATGGCCAGAACAGGAGGAAGAGAAAGGAGGATGGATATGTCACATACTTTGAAACAACAGGATCTCCTAAGAAATCTATCAGATAACAGCACCAAATGAGGAAAAGACATCATCATGATCCACAAGGCCCCACCTCCAACGTTGGGGTTTGCCAATCAACATGAGTTTTAGACGGGGATGCAAATCCAAACTGTATCAGTGACCTTGCTCAAACTTTACTTTCTTGTTTCTCAGTGACTTCTGTCAAACCATGCTGTACTTTTAAGGCACAGCTTGATTTTTATTTCCTATAAAAATATCATAAGTTGTAAATATAATGAGCATAGCTACTTGTGTCAGATTGGGTTTACAACTGAACTCTATCATTTACTATGTGTATAAGCTTACAAAAATCACTAATTTTCTGTAAGTAAGATGCATCCAGATTACTCAAGGAGAACTTGCAGAATAGAAAGTAAAATCTAAGAATGCTTTATTGTAAGTTTTAACGTTTCTTTACAAAATAATAATTTCAAAGAATGAACTATTTAATATAATGCAAAAATATTATACAGGAATTCCATAGAAAATTGCACTTTATGAATGTATAGAATTTTTCCAAAAAACCAAAAATTATAAAAACATGTATCGCAAAAAGAAATATATTAATATAAGTAAATACTGGCACCTAGCCACCAAAAAGTCTTGGTGGAAAATAATTTCAATTTATATGTGCTATACTAAAGTGTTCACTGATATGATTATATCTAATGTTTGTTGATATACATATATAACATGCTAAGTGCTTTACATACATTAGATCACTTATTCTCACAGCGACCTTATGAGGCAGTACCTTTATTATTCCCATTTTATAGAGAAAGGAAAGAGAGCTTGGGAGAATAATATCCTGAGGCCAGTATTCAAACCTCCTCAGGCTCACTCCAGGGTCTGTCTTTTTAACAACAATGCTCTTCCTGTCATTGTGACAGGAAAAGAAAATATTTATTAAAGATTTCCTATATTCTGGATGATATTACTGAACTGCTTTATGTATCTCATCTTGTTAATTTCCTAAATGATCAGGGTAGGTACTAGTTAGGTCTTGGTTAGCAGAAGAGGAAAATGAGGCCTTGTGAGATGAAATTGCCTGATATCACATAGCCAGTTAGTGGTGGAATCAAGATTCAAATGCATCTCATCTGACCCTAGAGCCCATATTGTAAACATACTTTACATTGACTCTAAGCCATAAAGCAAGATCAATGTCAGATAAATTTAAATGATTTTTTTACAATATATATAAATAAGCAAATATTATAGAATACAGTAAATAATACATTTAAGGTACCCCAATGTCAGGTGGATCGCCTGAGGTCAGGAGTTTGAGACCAGCCTGACCAACATGGTGAAACCCCATCTCTACTAAAAATATGAAGAAATTACCTGGGCATGGTGGCACATGCCTATAGTCCCAGTTACGCAAGAGGCTGAGCAATGAGAATTGCTTGAACTCAGGAGGCGGAGATTGCAGTGAGCTGAGATCGCACCAGTGCACTACAGCCTGGATGGCAGTGAGAGACGCCATCTCAAAAAAAAAAAAAACTGACACAAGAACAGAAAATGAAACACCGCATATTCTCACTCATAGGTGGGTGATGAAAAATGAGAACACATGGACACAGAAAGGGGAGTACTAAACACTGGGGTCTATTGGGGGGAAAAGGGGAGGGCCAGTGGGAGGGGGTGGTGGGGAGGGATAGCCTGGGGAGAAATGCCAAATGTGGGTGAAGGGGAGAAGAAAAGCAAAGCACACTGCCATGTGTGTACCTACGCAACTGTCTTGCATGCTCTGCTCATGTACCCCAAAACCTATAATCCAATAAAAAATTAAAAAAAAAACAAAAAAAAAAAACAAGAATTAGCCAGGCTTAGTGGCAGGTGCCTATAATCCCAGCTATTCAGGAGGCTGAGGCAGGAGAATTGATTGAACCTGGGAGGCAGAGGTTTCAGTGAGCTGAGATTATGTCATTGCACTCTAGCCTGGGCAACAGGAGCAAAACTCCATCTCAAAAAAAAAAAGGACAATTTTACCTACATTTCACTGATGAGGAAGATGGGGCTTTGCAAGATTAAAGAATCAGCCCAAGGTTACACAATGAATAAATGGTGAAATCAAGATTTAGACAAAGACTTTGTCTTCTATTCAAGATGGAGTAATAAGGCACGAATATACCTTCCCATCTGAAGCATCTAAAAAACTAAAGAAAATATACAACAAAAAAAAATCGCCTCCTATTGGACATTGAGAAGCAACCAAAATGATGGCAGTGATCATGAGGGTGTGCAAGAGTATGACCTTCGAGCAAAGGTAAATAAATGAAGTAACCTGAGATTCCTCCATCTTGCTTACTGAGGAGAATATTCAGTTCATTTCATAGACAAAGGAAACACGTGGAACTTCACAATCTCACTGAGTATCTTGGTCTATTTTCTGCTTCTATAACAAAATACTATAGACTGGATAATTTATAAAGAACAGATGTTGATTTAACTCATTGTTCTGGAGACTGGGATGTCTATCTGATGAAGACCCTCTTGCTGCATCATAACGTGGCAAAAAGCAAGGGAATGCAGGAAATGGGGAGAGAAGTACGGATTAACTTATTCTTTTATCAGGAGTCCACTCTCATGATAACTAAGCTGCTCTCACAATGATGGCATTAATCTGTTTATGAAAGCAGTGCCCCCATGATCTAATCACTTCTTAAAGGTTATACTTTTCATCACTATTACAACAGCAATGGAATTTCAACATTAAATTTCAAGTGAAGCTTTGGAAGTGCCTCGGAGGGGACATTTAAACCACAGCATTCTGCTCCTTGCCCTCCAAAATACAAGTCCTTCTCATATACAGAATATGTTCATCCCATCCCAATAGACCCCAAAGTCTTAACTTATTCTAGCACAGATCCAAAAGCCCAAAGTCTAGATCTTTTTGTCTAATCAGATATATGTGAGATGCAAAGCTTGACTCATCCTAAGGAAAATTCCTTCAGCTGTAACCCTGTGAAGTGAAAGCAACTTCCAAAGTACAATGGTGGGATGACATAGAATATACATTCGCATTCTGAAAAAGGAAAATAGGCAAGAAAGAGGGATACGTGGTAACAAGTCAGCCCAAAACCCAACAGGGAAAATGACATTAAATTTTAGGTCTCCAGAATAACCCTCCTTGACTCTATGTCTTGCTTCCTGGATATACTGAGGTAGGGATGGAATTGAGGCCCCAAATCCTTGGGCATCCCCACCTCTGTGGCTTTTCTGGGCTCAGTTCATGCTTCAGCTCTCTTGGGTCCTACAGTTCTGTGGTCTTGGTGGTGGTCCCGCCTTCTATAACTTCACTAGGTATTGCTCTAGAGAGAACTCTGTGTGGTCTCGGTGACCCCACATTTTCACTCAGCATTGACCTAGCAGGAGTTCTCTGCAGTGGATCCTCCTCTGCAACAAACTTCTGCCCTCAGGTTGTTCATGACATCCTTTGAAATCTAGGTGAAGGAACGATTCCCCCATATCTCTAGCATTCTGTGTGCTTGCAGCTCTAATGCCATGTGTATGCTGCAAAAGCATATGGCCTATACCTTCTGGACAACTGGGTTTAGACAACAGAACTGAAAGTTCAAGGAGGCCAGTGGTGTTAGAGTTCATAGGGCAGAGTAATAGAGAGGAGAGAGTTTCACCACAAGCACTCCACAGTCCTCAGACAGTCCTCTTCATGTTGTCAGCTGAGATCAACAGATGCATGTGAGGAAATTGCATGAAGTTAGAAAAAGAATCACCGAAAATGAGGAGAGAACAATCTCCAGGATTGACAGAGTTGAAAAGACTTCCTGTTCCCACCAGCCACGGAAGAAAACTTCACAATTCACAGGGCATTGCAAAGACCAGTCAGAAGGACATTGCTCTACTATTGTGAAAGACATAACTTCAGATCAAAGACTGCTTTGGTCCTGTATAACAAAGCTTAAACACTGGCACAGAAAGAATCAAGTGTTTCCAAGCAGGTTACTTGTGTGCCAGAAAAAAATAATAACCTCATATAAAACACAAACGCATATGCATACATGTACACACAATCATCATCAAATTCACATTATTTGCCATCCAGTCGAAAATTGTCATCCATAGTGAGGAGAAAAATATTATTAAAACCAATCCAGAAATGACAGGCTTGTTTTGGGAAATTGTGTGTGGTTTTGGGGACAGAAATTGACAAGCTTTTTCTAAAGTGCATATTAAAATTGAAAGGACCTAAAATAACCAAAACAATATTACCATAGTTAAACAAAGTTGGAATCCTTATGCTACCTGATTTCAAAACTCATTATAAAGATACAGTGTGGTGCTGGTGTAAAGACAGACACATAGATCAATGGAACAGAATAGGAAGTCCAGAAAAAAAAAATCTGAATGTGTGGTTAAAGATTTTTCTTACAAATGCTGCAATACAATACAATGATTAAAATTAATCTTTTCAGAAAATTGTGCCAATATAATTGTCTACAGACAAAAATTGAAATACAGCTCCATATTAAAAAAATTATTTAAAATGGTTCACAGACATAAATGTAAAATCCCAAAATTTAACACTTTTAGGAGAAAGTGTATGTGACCTTGATTTCAGGAAAGATTATTTCTAAATCAAAAGCACATCATAAAATCAATCCATAAAAGTTAAAGTTCACAAATTGGGATTCATTATATTTAATTTCTCCTTAGAAAACACTGCTGCATCATAAAAAGAGAAGACACACACAGGAGGAAAATTTTTGACACAGAAAACAATTGAACTCATGGAGCAGAAGACTTTAACCAGAGGGTGAGAAGGGTAGTGGGAGGGTGGGACGAGGTTGGGATTGTTAGTGGGTGTTAGTGGTGGAAGAGATCCGAGTTACCTGTGGCATATCCATACTAGTCTGCAGCGACTTCGGTCCTTGTCTCCTCAGAAGAAATAATTTGACTGAGGGGCATAAGACAGATGTAGAGACCGAGGCGAGTTTCAGAGTAGGAGTGAAAATTTAC
Organism: Callithrix jacchus; assembly: GCF_049354715.1. Classification (NCBI taxonomy): domain Eukaryota; kingdom Metazoa; phylum Chordata; class Mammalia; order Primates; family Cebidae; genus Callithrix; species Callithrix jacchus. The sequence goes on from NC_133524.1 coordinate 142,014,712, forward strand.
TAAAATGCTTTAGAACAGTAAGAAAAGGAAGGTAAAGAAAGAGAAGGCTACATTGGCATACTTCCGGGATCTTGCATTACTTCTCCACACTCCTGAGATCTTATTGGGCCGCTGCTGATCAGTTTCAGGTGTTTTTTAATCTATTAAGAGACTGCCTTTCCCTGATGCTGGCTGTAACCAATTACTACTTTAGAGAAAGAGTTAACAACCAATTGACCATCACCTGAGGATCTCCCAACCCTCCTCGTGTGTGTGTGTTTGGGGAACCCTCTCCTGCCCTGCTCGTACCTGACTAGCTACCTACTATAACATGGGTACAAGAAAAATAGAAAGAATGAATAAGACCTACTATTTGATAGCACAACAATTGACTATAGTCCAAATAATTTAATTGTACATTTTAAAGTAACTAGAATAGTATAACTTGATTGTAACATAAAGAATAAATATTTGAGGGGATGGATACCCCATTTCCATGATATGATTATTACACATTGCATGCCTGTATTGACACATTTCATTTACCCCATAAATATACACACCTACTGTGTACCCACAAAATTAAAATAAAAAATTTTTAAAAGCACAAAAACACAAAATGTCTCCAAATGCAAGCACATGAAAAAAAAGCCTCAACAATATTAGCCATTATGGAAATGCAAGTCAAAACCACAATGAGATACTGCTACCTATATTAAAATGGCTAACATTAAATAGACTGGAATACCATGTGTTTGCAAGGAGCAACTAGATTACTCCTGAGGGAATTACATTGCTGAGGGAAATGCAAAATGATAGTATTATGTTGAAAAATAATTTGTCCGTTTGTTAAAAACTTAAACACACACTTGTGATTTCACCCAGCCATTCCACTTGCAAGTATTTATTAAAGAAAAGTAAAGTATGTATCCACAAAAGGACTTGTACAAAAACATTCATTGTAGCTTTATATGTAAGACCTGGAAATGGAAAACAACTGCAATTTCTATCAACAGGTGAATAAACAGCTACAAAAGTGAATGAATATTTCAACGACATTAATGAATCTCAAAATAATTATACAAAGTGAAAGAAGACAAAAAATGCATACTGTATCATTCCATCAACATAAGGGTATAGAAAATGCAAATTAATCTATTAGTGTTATAAAGCTGATCACTGGGTGTGTGGGAATAGGCTAGGTTGTACATGACGGAGGGATTACCCAAGAGTACATGGAAACTTCTGATGATGATTATGCTCATTATCTTTATGGTGATGTTGATTTCATGGGTGTATACTTATTTCAAAACTTAATTTGTTATCTGAATTATGGAGGTTTTGTTGTATATCAATTATACTTAAAGTGTTAAAATGAAAAACATAATAAAAGATTTAAACACAAGTATCTAATTCTATAGTACTGTTAACCACTATGTATATACTCTTAAAAGCAGTGATGGTGTTCTTTTTCTCCTTTGAATCCTGACTCTCTGGTACTGCATTTTATGTACAATAAATATGTCGCCATTTCTCTTCAAATTGAATTAAGACTACTACAATCTTTCAGATTACAAATGGACAAAAGAATGAAAAAATAATAATGTATTTGACATTCAGAAATTATGATGGATTCCACTGCTGATGTTTTTAGCTAAGAGTACTACATTATGGAAGTCATAAAACCAAAATGTATGTTTCATTCCACTTTCAAATGGCAAGAGAGTCTTATATGGCCACAGGTTAAACCCATACATCTGAATAATGTATAGAAGAGTGTTCACAATCTCATAACTAATGGGGCATATAGGCACAAATGGTGCAAACAGCCAAGTCATACAAACTGTTGAGAACTTGTCACAGAAAACATCCTATTAGCATTGCATTTGTGGCTTTATTCTAAATATATGGTGAACAGCATGTTTTTGTTTTGTTTTATTCTGCCTATTGTATGTCTGTAGTTTCTTCTACTTTGTGTTGACCTTAGGAGCAACTGCCAGATAAACAGTAATTTACTATTTTAACTGAATAATCTAACAAATCAAATACTATAGTAAGATGAGAATGTAAAACGGAATTGCCAATTAGCTAATAAATATGAGAATTATAAATACCTTAATGTTTACTATTCTATGGGAAAGAAATGTAACTTTATTTTACCAATTAGCTCTAAGTCTAAAACGACTTACAAGATTTCCAAAGTCTCCAATATACCTCTAAAGTTTATAATAAACAAATTCTCAAACTGTATAAGCTCCTTGAAGAAGAAACATGTGTCCTTTTGATTATTCACTGGTACCAATTGATTGCTTACAAACCAAAAAGTATAGGTGGGTGATGGACACAGCTAATAACACTATTGTAGTTCCTTGGTTTAGAAAGTAACAGTGACTCAGAAGTTCAGTCATTTTTCTGAATGTAAGGTACTAGCTATTTAGTCAGGGGTGAGTGTTGCCCAAGAAAAGTGAGTTAGAAATAGTTTCTCTCTTTTTTGAGTTCATAATAAAATGAATGAGTCAGATAGGTGAACAACTAGGAAAAATACAAAGCAGAGTCAAATAATACTCTAAAAGTATGCAAGCAATTTTCTGTTTGAGTATAAAACAAATAATTCTCAAAATATCACAGTAGTTCATAAAGCCTAAGAAAATATATTTTTTGTTAAATGTAACCATTATTTCATTATACTAGTCACAAAACAAAAACAGTTGGCATATGATTAAAATGGTAAGAGCCTTTCCCTGCCCCAGTATTGCCTCAGGGATAACATACATCAACTGTCTTTAAGTTCTTCACCTTTAATAGGTCAAAATAACATCAGTGCATCTCAATGGTGTTTTATGATGTAAGGCATCACTAGAGAAATAACTACTGAATACTAGAAAAAAAAGGACCATTGTCAGGGAATGTTAAACATCTGTTGCAATGGAGAAATGACTTTAAAGGTATATTTTGCCTTCATAAGTGAAACCATAAATCACATAAAAAGCTCCATTTTATTGATTTTATCTGTGTGTTTATTACGAGTGATTAATGAGATCCTATTAGAATAAAACAAAGTCACAATAATATGATGATATATATTATATTTTATGTATAAAATATAACTCATGTTATATTAAATTTATGTATTAATTTTATGGCTACACATTAAGTGCATATGTTTATCAGTTACATGAGATATTTTCATATAGGTATTCAATGCATAATAATCATATTGAGGTAAATGGGGTACCCATCACCTCAAGCATTTATCCTTCATTTTACAATCAACTATGCAGTTTTAGTTATTTTAAAATGTCCAATGAAATTATTTTTTATTATAGACACCCTTCTGTGCTAGCAAATACTACGTATAATACATGTTATTCACTTTCGAACTACCTTTTGTACCCATTAATCATCCTTACCTCCCACCACCGTTTTCCACTACACTTCCAGCTTCTGCTAATCATCTTTCTATACTCTATTATCTCAATTGTTTTAATTTTAGCTCTTGCAAATAAGTGCGAACATGTGAAGTTTGTCTTTCTGTACCTGGCTTTTTTCATTTAACATAGTTACCCCTAGTTTCATCCATGCTGCTGCAAATGAGTGGCTCTCATTTTCTTTATATGTTAATAACTGCATTGTACTCTATGGTATATATGTACCCACCCCACCCCCACCTTTGTTTTTAATTCCATAGGTTTTTTTTTTTTTTTTTGGAATAGGTGGTATCTGGTTACATGAAGAAGTTATTTAGTGGTTATTTGTGAGATTTTGGTGCATCCATCACTGAACGCAGTTTGTGGTCTTTCATCCCCCACCCTCCTTTTACTCTTTTTCCCAAGACCCCAAAGCCCATTGTGTCACTCTTATGCCTTTGCATCCCCATAGCTTAGCTCTCACTTGTGAGTGAGAATATGCAATGTTTGCTTTTCCATTTCTGTGTTACTTCACTCAGTATAATCGTCTCTAGTTCCATCCAGGTTGCTGTGAATGCCATTTATTTGTTCCTTTTTATGGCTGAGTAGTATTCCATCATATATATATATATGTGTGTGTGTGTGTGTGTGTGTGTGTGAGTGTGTATCTCACAATTTCTTTGTCTGCTCATTGATTGATGGGCATTTGAGCTGGTTCCATATTTTCACAATTGTAAATTTTGCTACTCTAAATGTGTGTGCAAGTATCATTTTCATATAAATGACTTTTTGTCTGGGTAGATATCCAGTAGTAGGATTGCTAGATCAATGGTAGGTCTACTTTAGTTTTTTAAGAAATCTACACACTTTTTTTCCATAGTGATTTTATTAACTTACACTGTGACCAGCAGTGTAGAAGTGTTCCCTTTTCACTGCATCTATGCCAAAATCTATTATTTTTGATTTTTTGATTGTGGCCATTCTTGCAGGAGTAAGGTGGTACCACATTGTGGTTTTGATTTGTATTTCCCTGGTAAATAGTGATGCTGAGCATTTTTTCATATGTTTGTTAGCCATTTGTATATCTTCCTCAGATAATTCAAGCCCTTAGCCCATTTTATGGGATTGTTTTTTTCTTAACAATTTATTTGAGTTCCTTGTAGATTCTGAATATTAATCTTTTGTCAGATGTATAGATGGTGAAGATTTTCTGTCATTCTGTGGATTGTCTGTTTATTCTGCTCACTGTTCCTTTTGCTGTGCAGAAGCTCTTTAGTTTAATAAAGTCCCACTTATTTATGTTTGTTTCAGTTACATTTGTTTTTGGGATATTTGTCATGAAGTCTTTGCCTAAGCCAATGTCTAGAAGGATTTTTCTGATGTTATTATACAGAATTTTTATAGTTTCAGAATTTAGACTTAAGTCCTTGATCTATCTTGAGTTTATTTTTTTATAAGGTGAGAGATGAAGATTCAGTTTCATTTTCCTACATGTGGTTTGCCAATTATCCCAGCACAATTTGTTGAATAGGGTGCCCTTTCCCCACTTTTTCTTTTTGTTTGCTGTGTCAAAGATCAGTTGGCTGTAAGTATTTTGCTTTATTTCTGGATTCTCTATTCTATTTCATAGATATATGTGCCTATTTTTATACCAGTATCATGCTGTTTTGGTGACTATGGCTTTATAGTATGGTTTGAAGTCAGGTCATGTGATGCCTCCAGATTTGTTCTTCTTGCCTTTACTATGTAGGCTCTGTTTCGGTTCCATATGAATTTTAGGATTTTTTTTCTAGTTCTTTGAAGAATGATGGTGGTATTTTGATGGACATTGCATTGAATTTATAGATAACTTTTGGCAGTATGGTCATTTTCACAGTATTGATTCTTCCCATCCATTAGTCCTTTGTCAGATGCATACATGGTAATATGTGTTTCCATTTGTTTGTGTTGTCTATTATTATTATTTTTTTGTGTGCTGGCAGTGAGAATTTCAAGCCAGTGGATCTTAGCTTTCTGTTTTTTTTTTTTTAATCTCACTTCTATGTTATCCCTTATCTCACTGCCATTCTCTGCCCTCACTGTTTCACCAAAGCTACACTAACCAGAGCCAGGAATGACAAAAAACATTAAATTTAATTTCTCTTCTCATGTTACCTTCTGTGGTATTTTCTATTACACTATTGATTACTCTTTTTTTTTTTTTTGACTGTGAAGGTGGGTTGAAGGACCTTTTTTTATTTTTATTTTTATTTTTTTGAAAGGAAAGAAGAAAAGAAAGAGAAAAAAAGGAGTGAAGGAGAGGAAGAAAGAGGAAGAAAAAGAGGGAGAGAGAACGGGAATATTGCTTTATTCTAAAAATGGGTATTAATAATGGCCAATCAATATTTTGTGTATTTAAAGGGGAGAATGTATATTTTGTGTATTTAAAATGGAGAGCTCTATAAATATTTATTAAGTTTACTTGTTATGGATCTGAGTTCAAATCCTGGTTTTCCTCATCAATTTTCTATCTCGTTGAGTCTAAATCTCTTTATAGGTCTTGTGTATCTGCGTGTTAGGATCGTTAGCTGTTATTGTTGCATTGATCCTTTTACCACTATATCTTTGTTGCTTTGAAATCTATCTTATCAGATGTGAGAATTGCAACTCCTGCTTTTTATTTATTTATTTATTTTTGCTAAATAAATAAATAAATAAAAATAGTGTTGTCTATTATTTATTTCAGCAGTGTTTTGTATTTTTCCTTGTATATGTCTTTCACCACTGGTTCATTCTAAATCTCATGTTCTTACAGTTAAAAATACAACAATGTCCTTCCAACAGTCCCCCCAAATATTAACTCATTCCAGCATTAACCGAAAAGTCCAAGTTCAATGTCTCATCTGAGACAAAGCAAGTCCCTTCCACCTATGAACCTGTAAAATCAAAACCAAGTTATTTACTTCCTAGATACGATGGAGGTAAAGGTACTGGGTACATACACCTACTCCAAATGGGATAAATTGGCATAACTAAGCTTCACAAGTGAACGACAAATAAAACCCTTTATGGACATGCAATTGCTGAGAGATTTCGTCACCACCAGGCCTGCCTTACAAGAGCTCCAGAAAGAAGCACTAAACATGGAAAGGAACAACCAGTACTAGCCACACCAAAAGCATACCAAATGGTAAAGACTATTGACATAATGAAGAAACTGTGTCAACTAATGGTCAAAACAACCAGCTAGCATCAAAATGGCAGGATCAAATTCACATGTAACAATATTAACCTTAAATGTAAATGGGCAAAATGCCCCAGTCAAAAGACACAGAATGACAAATTGGATAAAAAGTCAAGACCCATCAGTGTGCTGTAGTCAGGAAACTCATCTCATGTGCAAGGACACATATAGGCTCAAAATAAAGAGATGGAGGAAGATTTACCAAGCAAATCGAGAGAAAAAAAAAGCAGTAGTAGCAATCCTAGTCTCTGATAAAATGGACTTTAAGCCAATAAAGATCAAAAGAAACAAAGAAGGGCATTACATAATGGCAAAAGGATCAATGCAACAAGAAGAGCTAATGATCCTAGATATATACGCAAGCAATACAGGAACACCCAGATATATAAAGGAAGTTCTTAATGACCTACAAAGAGACTTAGACTACCGCATAATAATAGTGGGAGACTTTTCCCACTCCACTGTCAATATTAGACAGATCAATGAGACAGATCCAGGACTTAACAAGGATATCCAGGACTTGAACTCAGATCTGCATCAAGCAGACCTAATAGATATCTACAGAACTCTCCACCCCAAATCCACAGAATATACATTCTTCTCAGCACCACATCACACCTACTCTAAAATTGACCACATAATTGGAAGTAAATCACTCCTCTGCAAATGCAAAAGTACGGAAATCATAACAAACAGTCTCTCAGACCACGGTGCAATCAAATTAGAACTCAGGATTAAGAAACTAACTCAGAACCTCACAATTACATGGAAACTGAACAACTGGCTCCTGAATGTCAACTGGATAAACAATGAAATTAAGGCAGAAATAAAGATGTTCTTAGAAACCAATGAGAATGAAGACACAACGTACCAGAATCTCTGGGAAACATTTCAAGCCACATCTAGAGGGAAAATTATAGCAATAAATGGCCATACAAGACACCAGGAAAGATCTAAAACTGACACCCTATCATCAAAATTGAAAGAGCTAGAGGAGCAAGATCAAAAAAACTCAAAGGCTAGCAGAAGACAAGAAATACCAAAGATCAGAGCAGAACTGAAGGAGATAGAGACACAAAAAAACCTTCAAAAAAAAATCAATAAATCCATTAGCTGGCTTTTGAAGAGATCAACACAATAGACAGACCACTAGCCAGATTAATAAAAAAGAAAAGAGAGAAGACTCAAATAGATGCAATAAAAAACAATAAAGGGGATATCCCCATTGATTCCACATAAATACAAACTACCATCAGAGATTACTACAAACAACTCTATGCACATAAACCATTAAACCTGGAAGAAATGACTAAATTCCTGGACACTTGCACCCTCCCAAGCCTAAACCAGGAAGAAGTCAAAACCTTGAATAGACCAGCAACAAGGGCTGAAGGTGAGGCAACAATTAATAGGCTACCAACCAAAAGAAGTCCTGGTCAGATGGATTCGCAGCCAAATTCTACCAGACATTCAAAGAGGAGCTGGTAACACTCTTTCTGAAACTATTCCAAACAATACAAAAAGAGAGAATCCTTCCCAAATCATTTTATGAGACCAATGTCGTCCTGATACCAAAACTCAGCAGAGACTCAACAAAAAAAGGAAACTTCAGGCCAATATCCATGATGAACATAGACGCAAAAATCTTTGATAAAATACTGGCAAACCAATTGCAACAGCACATCCAAAAGCTTATCCATCACAACCAAGTAGGCTTTATCCTGGGAATGCAAAGCTGGTTCCACATACACAAATCCATAAACATAATGCACCACACAAACAGAATCAAAGACAAAAACACATGATTGTCTCAATAGATGCGGAGAAGGCCTTCGACAAAATTCAACAGCTCTTCATGCTAAAAACTCTCAGTACACTAGGTATCAGTGGAAGGTATCTCAAAATAATAAAAGCTATTTATGACAAACTCACAGTCAATATCATACTGAATGGGAAAAAACTGGAAGCATTCCCTTTGAAATCTGACACTAGACAAGGATGACCTCTCTCACCATTCCTATTCATTAGAAGTTCTAGCCAGAGCAATCAGGCAAGAAAAAGAAATAAATGTTATTCAGTTAGGAAAGGAGGAAGTCAAATTGTCTCTATTTGCAGGTGACATGACTCTATTTACAAAACCCCATTGTCTCAGCCTAAAATCTCCTTAAACTGATAAGGAGCTTCAGCAAAGTCTCAGGATAAAAAATCAATGTGCAAAAATCACAAGCATTTCTTTACACCAATAACAGACTAACAGAGAGCCAAATAATAAGCAAACATCCATTCACAATTACTACAAAGAGAATAAAATACCAAGGAATACAACTAATAAAGGATGTAAAGGACCTCTTCAAGGAGAACTACAAACCACTGCTGAAGGAAATAAGAGAGGACACAAACAGATGGAAAAACATTCTATGATCATGGTTAGGAAGAATCAATATTGTGAAAATGGCCATACCTCCCAAAGTAATTTATAGATTCAATGCTATCCCCATCAAACTACCACTGACCCTCTTCACAGAACTGGAAAAAACCACCTTAAACTTCATATGGAACCAGAAGAGTGACTGTATAGCAAAGATAATTCTAAGCAAAAAAGAACAAAGCCGGAGGCATCACATTACCTGACTTCAAACTAAACTACAAGGTTATAGTAATCAAAACAGCATGGTACTGACACCAAAACAGAAATATAGATGAATGGAACAGAACAGAGGCCTCAGAGGCAATGCCACACATCTACAACCATCTGATTTTTGACAAACCTGACAAAAACAAGCAATGGGGAAAGGATTCCCTGTTTAATACATGGTGTTGGGAAAACTGGCTAGGCATGGGCAGAAAGCAGAAACGACCCCTTCCTGACACCTTACACTAAAATTAACTCCAGATAGATTAAAGACTTAAATATAAGACCTAACACCATAAAAGCCCTAGAAGAAAACCTAGACAAAACCATTCAGGACATAGGCATTGGCAAGTACTTCATGACTAAAACACAACATTGCAACAGAAGCCAAAATAGACAAAAGGGATATAATTAAATTCCAGAGCTTCTGTATAGCAAAGAAACAATCATTAGAGTGAACTGGTAACCAATAGAATGGGAAAAAAAAAACTTTTGCAATCTACCCATCTGACAAAGGGTAGATCCCGAATCTACAAAGAACTAAAACAGATTTACAAGAAAAGAACAAACAAACCCATTCAAAAGTGGGCAAAGAATATGAACAGACAGTTTTCAAAAGAAGGCAAATGTGAGGCCAACAAACTTGAAAAAATGCTCATCATCACTGGTCATTAGAGAAATGCAAATCAAAACCAAATTGAGATACCATCTCATGCCAGTTAGAATAGCGATCATTAAAATATCTGGAGACAACAGATGCTGGAGAGGATGTGAAGAAATAGGAACACTTTTACACTGTTGGTGGGAGTGTAAATTAGTTCAACCATTGTGGAAGACAGTGTGGCGATTAATCAAGGATCTAGAAATAGAAACTCCATTTGACTTAGCAATCCCATTACTGGGTATATATCCAAAGGATTACAAATCATTCTATTATAAAGACACGTGCACAGGCATGTTCATTGTGGCACGGTTTACAATAGCAAAGACCTGGAACCAACCCAAATGCCCACTGATGATAGACTGGACAAGGAAAATGTGGCATATATACACCATGCAATACTATGCATCCATAAAAAATGATGAGTTTGTGTCCTTTTTAGGGACATGGATGAATCTGGAAATGAGCATTCTCAGCAATCTGACACAAGAACAGAAAACCAAACACCACGTTATCACTCACAGGCGGTTGTTGAACAATGAGAACACATGGACACATGACGGGGAGCATCACACACTGGGGTCTGTTGGGGGACTAGGGGAGGGACAGCAGGGGTTGGGGAGGCTAAGAAGGAATAACATGGGGAGAAATGCCAGATATAGTTGATGGTGGGATGGAGGCAGCAAACCACATTGCCATATATGTGGACCTATGCAACAATTCTGTATGATCTGCACATGTACCCCAGAACTTAAAGTGCAATTTTAAAAAATTGACATAAAAGGGGCTACTGGCCTCATGGAAATCCAAATTTCAACAAGGTAGTAATTAAATCTTAAAGTTCAAAAATGATCTCTTTCGGCCAGGCACAGTGGCTCATGCCTGTAATCCAAGCACTTTGGGAGGCTGAGGTGGGCGGATCACAAGGTTAAGGGATTGAGACCATCCTAGCCAACATAGTGAAACCCTGTCTCTACTAAAAACATATTTTTTTTTTTTTTGAGATGGAGTTTCGCTCTTGTTACCCAGGTTGGAGTGCAATGGCGTGATCTCGGCTCACCGCAACCTCCACCCCCTGGGTTCAGGCAATTCTCCTGCCTCAGCCTCCTGAGTAGCTGGGATTACAGGCACACGCCACCATGCCCAGCTAATTTTTTGTAATTTTTAGTAGAGACGGGGTTTCACCATGTTGACCAGGATGGTCTCGATCTGCCGACCTCGTGATCCACCCGCCTCGGCCTCCCAAAGTGCTGGGATTACAGGCTTGAGCCACCGCGCCCAGCCCTACTAAAAACATATTTAAAAAAATAGTTGAGCATGGTGGTATGCACCTGTAGTCCCCGCTACTTGGGAGGCTGAGGCAGGAGAATCACTTGAACCCAGGAGACAGATGTTTCAGTGAGCCAAAATTGTGCCACTGTACTCCAGCCTGGTGATCAGGCGAGATTCTGTCTAAAAATAAAAAATAAAAAGATCTCCGTTGACTCCATGTCTCTCAGCCAGGTCATGGTGATGCAAGAGTTGGGCTCCCATGGCCTTAGGAAACTCCATCCCTGTGGCTTTGTAGGGTATCAGCCCCCTCCTGGCTGCTTTCACAGGCTGACATTAAGTGTTTGCAGATTTTTCAGGCACATGGTACAAGCCACTGATGAATCTATCATTTTGGGTTCTGGAGGATGGTGGCCCTCTTCTAGCTCCACGGGGCAGTGCCCCAGTGGGGCTCTGTGTGGGGGCTTCAACCCCATGTTTTCCTTCCACACGTCTCTAGCAGAGGTTCTCCATGAGAGCTCCGTCCCTGCAGCAAATTTCTGCCTGAACATCTAGGCATTCCCATACAACTTCTGAAATCTAGGCAGAGGTTCCCCAACCTCAGTTCTTGACTTCTGTGCTTCTACAGGCTGAACACCACATGGAAGCCACCAAGGCTTGTGGCTTGCACTTTCTGAAGCAATTGCCTAAGCTGTGCCTTCACCCCTTTTAGCCAAGGCTAGAAATGAAGCAACTGGAATTCAGGGCACCACATTTTGAGGCTGTATACAGCAGGGGTCCCTGGGCCAGGCACAGAAAACCATTTTTACCACATAGGCCTCTGGTCCTGTGATGGGAGGGGCTGCTGTGTAGGCCTCTGACATGCCCTGGAGACATTTTCCTTATTGTCTTGGTGATTTACATTAGGCTCCTCTTTTCTTGTGCAAATTTCTGCTGTGGACTCAAATTTCTTACCAGAAAATGGGTTTTTCTTTTCTATTGCATTGTCAGGCTGCAAATTTTCCAAACTTTTATGCTCTGCTTCCTCTAGAATGCTTTGCAACTTAGAATTTTTTTTCCCAACAGCTACTCTAAATCATCTCTCTCAAGTTCAAAGTTCCACAGATCTCTGAGACAGGGGCAAAATATTAATCTCTTTGCTAAAGCATAACAGGGGCCACTTTGCTCCAGTTTCTGACAAGTTCCTCATCTCCATCTGAGACTATCTCAGCCTAGACTTCATTGTACATATCACTATCAGCATTTTGGTCAAAGACATTCAAGAAGAATTTGGTAAGTTCTAAACTTTTCCACATCTTTTTGTCTTCTGAGCCCTGCAAGTCTCTAGGAAGTTCCAAATTTTCTACTTTTTCCTGTATTCTTCTGATCCCTCCAACTGGTCCTACCTCTGTCTGTTACCCAGTTTCAAAGTTGCTTCTACATTTTGGGTGATCTTTGCAGCAGCACACCCCTACTCCAAGTACCAGTTTACTGTATTAGTCTATTCTCATGCTATTAATAAAGACATACCCAAGACTGGGTCGTTTATAAAGGAAAGAGGTTTAATTGACTCACAGTTCAACATGGCTGGGTAGGTGCATATATCTTAGAATAATGACACAAGGGGAAGCAAACATGTTCTTCTCATGGTGGCAGGACAGAGAAGTGCTGAGAAAAAGGGACAAAGCCCCATCTAAAATTCCCAGATCTCATGAGAACTCGCACACTATCATGAGAACAGCATGGGGGAAACCACCCTCATGATTTAATTACCTCTGACCAGGTCCTGCCCTTGATATATGGGAATTATTACAATTCAAGGTGAGATTTGGGTGGGCATAGAGTCAAACCATGTCAGCATGTAAAATAAAAAAATTTTAAAAGTTAATTTCTCCCAAGATACAATAAGGATACAGACATTTGGTAAATATCCCCATTTCAACTGGGAAAAATAAGTCAAAAGAAGAGGGCTACAGGTTTTGTGCAATTCTAAAACCTATCAGGGAAGTCATTAAATCTTAGAGCTTAAAAATAACTTCTTTAGACTCTGTGTCTCACTTCTATGGCACACTGGTACAAGGGGTAGATGCCCAAGGCCTTGGACAGCTCTGCCCCTCTGGCTTTCCAGGATTCAGCTCCAGTGGCTGCTCTCATGGATAGGTATTGACTGCCTGTGACTTTTCCAGGTGCATGGTGCAATCTGATGGTGGCTATATCATTCTGTGACCTGGAGGGTGGCAGCCCTCTTCTCAAAGCTCCACTAGGCAGTCTCCCAGTGGAAAATCTGTGTGGGGGCTCCAGCCCCACATTTTCCCTCTTTGGGCCTTACATGTTCTCCATGTGGGCTCTGCTCCTGCATCATGCTTCTTCATGGATACCCAGGCTTTTCTAAACATCATCTAAAATCTAGGCGGAGTCTCCCAAGCCTCAACTCTTGCACTGTGTGCACCCGCAGGCTTAATACCATGTGAAAGCCACCAAGTCATATGGCTTGGGCCCTCTGAAGCAGTGACTCCAGCTTTACCCGGTCCCCATTGAGCCATGGCTGGGGATCGAGCAGCTAAGATGCAAGGAGCTGTGTCCAGAGGCTACACAGGAAAGTGGGACTCAGGGTCTGGCTCACAAAACCTTTCTGTCCTGTTCTCCAGGCCTCCAGGCCTGTGATGGGAGGGGTTGTCTCAAAGGTCTCTGAAATGCCTTCCAGGTCCTTTCCTCATTGTCTTGGCTATCAGCATTTGCCTTCCTTTTAGTTATGGGAATTTCTGCAGCCTGCTAGAATTCCTCTCCTGAAAATGGTTTTCTTTTTTTCTACCATGTGTTCAAGCTGCTAATTTTACAAACTTTTGTGTTTTGCTTCTCTTTAAATGTAAGTTCCTGTTACACATCATTTCTTTCCTCACCCATATGAATTTGGGCTGGTTGAAGCAGCCACGCCACATCTTCAACACTTTACTGCTTAGATATTTATTCTACCACACACCATAAATTATCGCTCTCAAGTTGAAAGTTCCACAGATCCCTAGAGCAGAGGCACAATGCTGCCAGGTTCTTTGCTAATGCATAACAAAAGTCACCTTTGCTCCAGTTCCGGATTCCTCATTTCTGCCTGAGGTTTCCTCAGCCTGGACTTCATTGTCCACATTACTATCAGCATTTTGGTCAAGACTATTTAATAAATCTCTAGGAAGTTTCAAACTTTTCTTCATTTTCCTGTCTTCTGAGTCCTCCAAACTGTACCAACCTTTGTCTTTTTCCCAGTTCCAAAGCTGCTTCCACATTTTCAGGAATTTTTATAACAATGACCTACTTCTCTGGTACCAATTTTTGTATAAGTTTATTCTTGCATTGCTACAAAAATATACCTGATAGTGATAATTTATAAAGAAACAAGGTTTAATTGTCTCATGGTTCTTCAGGTTGTGTGGAAAACATAGCAGCACCGTCTCATCTTCTGTAGAGGCTTCAATAAACCCATAATCATGGCAATAGGTGAAGGGGGAAGCAGGCACATCCTACATGGATGCAGTAGGAGCAAGAGAGAGCAAGTGGGAAGCTGCTTCACACTTGAAAAGAAACAGATATTATAAGAAATCACTCACTATCATGAGAACTTACTGAGGGAGATGGTGTTAAATCATTTATGAGAAACTGTCCTGTGATCTAATCACGTTTCACCAGGCTCCACCTCCAACACTAGGAATTACAATTGAATGTGAGATTTGGGTGGGAACACAGATCCTTAGGAAGGATAAATAATTTTGACCAAGGTCAATAATTTTGTTAAGTCAAGATAAAATTCCACCTGAGTCTGACTCCAAAGACAACATTGCCTTTGGAGTGGAAAGTGGAAAGAGCTGGGTATTTCATATGTAACTTTTCCTTTATTCATTGTATTTAAGTAATCACAGTTTCTCACTTTCTAGATATGTCTATACAGAAGCTATGACAAGCATAGGACTATATGAAGCTCTCGGTGTTAAAAACTGCCAGTAACAAATAAATGAATAGCTCATAGAAATGTTGTGGTCATAGCATCGTGCTTCACAGTTATGGTTGGGAGAATAGTGGCAGTGACTGGCGAATAAATAATGGATCTTTGAAAATGGTCCTTTCCATGGTCCAACAGATTGCACAATTCACCACTGAATTCATCCAAAAGTAGAATTCAGGTTGAGGTGAGATAATACAATTTGGGGGAATTCATACATTGAAAAAAATGTATCAGGATTCCAAACAAGTCATCCATGTGTGGGGAACATATTAGATAAAGGAACAGGGTAGGGTTTTGCACTTTTTAATTATTGAAGGAAAATAAATACAAATAAATCATTAAAGGCTCTCCAATTTGTTGTTAAGGCACCAACAAGTATAGGAAATTGTAGCTGAATAAAGCTCCACATTCTACAGACATATGATGTAGTTGCCATAAAAGCATGATAAATTGTAGGCTACATGTGCAGGAGTATGAAATATGATTTAACATAGAGAAGACAGTCCTCTCATACTTTTTAAAAAATACCTTTCTTAAGTAATATTGATATACAATAAACTGAATATAGTTTTAAGAGTATGACTTGTAAATTAAAAATATGTATATACATGTGAAACTCTTAACAACGCTCAAGATAACAAGCATATCTATTATTTCCATGTAACTCCTCATACCTCTTCTAAATATTTTCCTTTCCTTTCTGCCCCTTTGTTTTCCATGCAACCATTGGTCTGCCTTTTATCATTATAGATGTATTCTCTGATTTTTTCAATAAACACATCCAGACATTCTTCCTATTCTTCTCTCTGGCTACTTTTACCCAGCAATGTTATTTTGCATTTAATCTATTCCATTGTGTCTGTAAATATCTCATCCTTTTTTATTGCTGATTTTTAATTTTTATTGTATGAATATACAATCATTTATTTATACATAAATATGTTGCTGAAAATTTATTTCTAGTTTTTGGCTATTTTAAGTAAAGCTTCTATGAACACTGATGTACAAGTCATGTATATACATATACTTTTATTTCTCTTGAATAAATATGTAAAAACGGAATACCTGAATCAGAGGTAGATATATATAACATTTTAAGAATATATCAAACTATTATAAAAAGTAATTTTGCCATTTATGTTTTTAGCAGCAGAGAATGGGATTTCCAGACACTTTACTCCCTTGCCAATATTTTTATTTTTGTTTTTAAATTGTAACTATTCTAAAAATAAAGATGCAGAGTAATTTACACATTTATCACATGTGAATGTGGCCATATTACCTTGAAGGAATTTTAAGTAAGCCCTCCAAAATAAGATATGCCATTAAAGTGAGGGGAGGAGATAGAAAACAGCCTGACCATGGTAAATGTCTTGGAGGAAATTCCATCTGCATGACATATGTGCCACCAAAATTAAGCATAGGAAGATGAGATGTGGAAAGTAATTTTGGGGAGTCTTTTAATGGGCAGTCAAGAAATTCCCCCTTTTCTCCACCTTGTTCTCCTCATTTCCATCACACCCCCATGTCCTGGAAGAAAACATCAGAAATGGTGCTTTATAATGTGTAAGCCACCCCAGGGCCATCACTGGCCAGGAGGTGTACCTGGCTGAGGAAAGTCACCTGGAGTGTGGGCTCTTCATTTTCCTGAAAAGTAGTGTATATAGGGAGGTCAGGAACCCTAGGTGAGCCCGCTGGGAGGCAGTGACATGGCTAATGTGACCAGAAAAGACAAGTGCCTAGCAGGGGTATAGAACAACTAACCGTAAACATAGTAATGAAGAAAAAGGCCCAGAGGAGATGTCAGTGTGACACAATCCAATCTAGGCTCATTCTCTTCTTCCTCATTGACTCCTCTCGTGACTCCTACCATGCAATTGCCTTTCACAAGCTCACAAACCCCCTCCTCAGCCTTCACTGTTTCACATGAAGCTTGTCTTCCCGTCTAGTCCCCACCCTCTTCCTCCAAACCAATGTTCTTCGGGGATCACCATGCTGTCTTTCCATTTACAGAATACAGCCATAAGGGTGAAAATATTTCTTTAATGGAGTTCAAGGAAAAAAAATGTTCTCAAGCAAATCCCACTCCTTCAAGAAAGCCCACAAGAGAAAGAGGGCCAACATTATTCAGCCATTACCATGAAGTGAATAAGAACTTGAATCAAAATCAGCCAAATATGAACAAAGATATCCGGAAAAGTTACAGTAATTCAAGTAATGGTCTGTACAGCCAGTAATTACTGAGCAAGGGCCAGCAGGCTCAGAAATGTCTGCGGTATCTTCAAAGGGCTTTGCTGCTGAGAAATAGTCAACTACATTGGGTCTAACCCTTACAACAGTATAGAAGGATCCTTTTCCTATAGGATGTGTGTGTATCTTTATGTGTTCCCCGGTGTTGGGGAGGGAAGAAAGCCAATAGGCACATGAGAAGGGAGAAAAGTAGCGTTCTGTAGGGTTGGGAGCCAGGCTGGCAAGTCTACAGTTAGCCAGACATTGATGGATAAGAACTGGATCAGGACCAAGCACTGAAGACAAATCTCCTCTTGAAATCTTTATCACACTGGCAAGTATAGGAACTGGATTTTTCTCAGTATGTTTGGGTAGGGGTGATATCAGGATTTAGCCTGATGGACCTTGATGATAAAATGTTTTGATGTGTGCAGGGTAATGATAACACTTCCCAATCGTCAATAAAATATTAGCAAACTGAAACCATCACCATGTCAGAAAGACAATAAACAAGAAAAAAATGGATTTGATACCAGGGAGGCAAGTATAGTTGAACACACGGAAATCAATAAATATCATCCATCACATAAACAGAATTAAGAGCACTCCCCCCAAAAGAGAAGAAATCTCACCCACAAGCCACCTACTTAATAATGGTATTTGTTGAGCCACACTACATGCTGTAAGCAACTAGCAGTCCTCAGAAGGACTAAATAATACCCTAAGAAAAGTTACTGATAGCATTCTCAAGAACTGTAATAATGGCATTTGAGACCACATATCCAACATGTATTAGGTCACTTTCTTTACAAGAAACATGGGGTAAAATGCTGACCTATTGAGGGTGGTCCAGTCAAAAACTTCAATATTATATAGGTTTATTTATACAAAATGTATAATATAGGCAAATCTATAGTCAGAAAATACATTTGTGGTTATTTATGGTTGGGGTTTGGGTGGAGGAATAGGAAGGCAATAGCTAACATGTATGTGCTGAAAATATTCTAAAATTCATAGAGTGTAGCTGAATATATCTTTGAATATACTAAACACTGTTGACTTTTACACTTTTAATGGTTAAATTTCATGAAATATAAATTATGTTTCTATAAAATGGTCTAAATAAAGAAACAGGGACAGAGAGGAACGGGAGGGAGAAAGGATAAAACGGAAGGAAAGAAGAAAGAGAGAAAGGAGGGAAGAGAGGAAGGAAGGAAAAGGGGAAGGAAGGAAGGAGGGAGGGAGGGAAGGAAGGAAGGAAGGGAGGAAGGAAGGAAGAAGGGAGGGAGGGAGGGAGAAAGGAAGGGAGGGTGGAAGGAAAGGAGGGAGGAAGGGAGGGAGAAAGGAAGGGAGGGAGGAAGGAAGGGAGGGAGGAAGGAAGGGAGAGAGGAAAGAAGAGAGGGATGAAAGAAGAGAGGAGGAAAGAGGGAGGGAGGAAGGAAAGAAGGAAGGAGGGAAGGAAGGAAGGAAGGAAGGAAGGAAGGAAGGAAGGAAGGAAGGAAGGAAGGAAGGGAGGGAGGGAGGGAGGGAGGGAGGGAGGGAGGGAGGGAGGGAGGGAGGGAGGGAGGAAGGAAGGGCGAGAGGGAGGGAGGGAGGGAGGGAGGAAGCCTGGGGTGTAACCTAAGCTAGGAACACTTTCTGGATGGTTTTCTAAGATATGTTCACACGCAGTCTTTTATCTACAGAGTCCTGAGGTCCCAGGAAATTCTCATTCAATTCCCCTTTTGTGCAGCTACACACTCTCTTCCATTGATCATTGGCATTCCTGGTCCATCTCAACTGCCAGTCATCAGTCACCAACCCCATTGATTTGCATAGCCCCAGCCTCTATAGAGGGGGTGCACTGGACACAGAGGTAAAAAATACAAGACTCCAGCAGGCATCAGACAGCTTTCAGCCCTGGGACATGGCAAGTTTACAATGAATCACTATAGTAGTCACGACTGTTGTGCACCCGAAATAATGTAGCAGAGCCAGTTATGCTCTTACCAATGGAAAGCAGGGGGTATTCTAAGGCAGGGTGAAGTCTCAGGCAGGATACTGATTAAGTCCAGTAGACCTGCCTGCCTACTCAAATCACTCTGTAACTTCCAGCTGGTAATAATGTAGAGATTTCTCAAGCTTATTCACAAAAATTGTCCTGTAGCAGTCCCATCACGACCCATATCCCTCATCATTTATCATTTTTCCTTTTGGATCTTTCTCCTCACTACACTCATCTCTTGATTCACAGCCTTGAGTGCCAGCTGGCCTTCAGCTCTCTGAACTTGAAGTTTTCTCTGTAATCTCATTCCTGGACTCTGGCTCAAGCGACCCTCCCACCTCAGCCTCCTGAGTAGCTGGGACCACAAGCCCGTATCATCTCACTGGGCTAATTTTCAAAAACTTTTGCAGAGACAGGGTCTCACCATGTTGCTCAGGATTGCCTTGAACTCCTGGTCTCAAGCAATCCTCCTACACCTAGCCCAGATTTTTAAATCATGCCCACAAGAAATCATGTTACTAAGGACATCATTGCACAAATTCAGCTTTATAAAGCTGAAGAACTAAGTCAATGTTCTTTTTAATGGAAAAATGGAGAAATACAAATTAAAACAATAATGAGACAACATCTTTATACTGGTAATTTTGATAAATAATTTGAAGATTGATAAAAAGTTAAAGTGCAAACTATTTATATACATTCATTTCTGAGAAAATGAGTATGTATAGCATTTTGAAACATAATTTCAGCAATATTTATAAAAATTTAAAATATTCATACTGACTACAGTAATCACTTTTTTCATTAATATGCATTTTTATGAGAAAGCACAGATGTCCAATAATTCATGTTTAAAGATACTGTTTTTGTTTCTATTAATCATAGCAGCAAAAGGGATATAACTTATTTGTCTATCAGATGGAGAATGATTTAGTTAATTAATTCTAAAGTATGTATATACCATACATGCTGTCATGGAAAGTTCCTGCACCCATTTTATTTAGTGCTAAGGCAATTGACAGATCAATATGTTCATAATTACTCATTTACGTTAAAAAATGTATTTTTATAGTACATCTGTTTCTGAAAAAGCTTAGAATAAGCTTTAAAACAATACACACCAGATTGTTAATTACAGATACCTGTAAAGAAGGGGCTGAATGTTGGAGCAATTTTGTAAAGTTGAGAATTGTGATTGATCCATGTTTGCCAATTATTTTGCAGTACGACTACTATCTTCACAATTAAAGTATTTAAATATTCCTCACAAAAAAAAGAATAGCCATGCTATTATTGAGTTAAAGTAACTGTGAACTGATATGGCAAGCAAAATCTGAAACTGACTGCCTTAAGACTCCAACAGTTTACTCTTGTGCAGACTTAATGTGATGTTGGTTGGCAGGGGCTCTCTGCTCTCAGGTGACCCAGGGATCCAGGCTGTTTTTATCTTGTAGCTCCACATCTCAATACGGGTTGTCATGTTTGCTGCTGAAAGGAAGAGAAAGTGTAGGAATGGCATGCTGGCTTCTGCCTAACTACAAGCAGACCACTCAGGAAAAAGGATGAATATAAGATGTGAATGAGCACTTGTAATCTCTCTCAGAACCTGTCACATAGGTGCTTAATAAAAAGCAACTATTATGACTTATAACAATCAACATTTCTTCGAGGAGTTTCTGAGAAAGTCATATTTGCTCTGAAATTCACCAAATTCTCTAAGGGCCTGCCATATGTCAAATGCTTTAACACATGGAGTCACGTCTAATTTTGAGAGGATCATGTAAATGTTAGCAGGGAGCATTTGCCCCTTTGCACTCAATAGCACTTTTCCACATAGCCCTTTGCAATAATCCCTATAATCTAAGCAGGCTGTGAGTTTTCTCCTTCTTTTTGATACATGGTTAAAACTTGAACATGTGAGTGTCTGCTACAGCTTTCATGACTGAACTTGCTTGAACACGTGTACTGATAGTATTAGTCAAACTGCAAAATAGGATTTTCCTGTGGGGTAGGTATATAGTCCAGAGGCAGTGAAAGGATGATCAATTTATTTTTATTTTAATAATAGTACTAGCATTAGTACCAATAATCTAATTTTCACCTTCTAGGATGATTTCAGGGTTTTAAGCAATTCAGCCTCAGGAAAGGTTTGCTTATGAGATGTTTGCTTCTATTGTGGCATTAAGAAAGAGAGAGAGAGATGCCCAGGTAGTACATAGGAGTATGAACTGTTTTTAGTCTCTCTAAAAAATGACTTGGTAATTGAATCAAGATATAAAATGTGCATATCTTCTGATATAAAAATTTTACTTCTGAGAATATATCCTAATGATATGCAATATATAATCCCAGAATTATGTGTACCATATAGAATATATAAACAAACTAAATAGCTATTAACAGGTAAAAATGACTGGTGGGATTTGAAGGCATGATGTCTCACAGAAAGTTCTCCACTCCCAGACATGGGTCCCTTGGCTTCCTGCCTTGGAAGCGCAGCAGCAAGCATCATGGGAAGGTGAAGAGCTTCCCCAAGGATGACCCTTCCAAGCAGGTCCACCTCACAGCCTTCCTGAGATACAAGGCTGGAATGACACATATAGTGCAGAAGTTGACAGGCCAGGATCCAAGGTGAACAAGAAGGAGGTGGTAGAGGCTGTGACCTGAGACACCACCCATGGTGGTTGTGGGCATTGTGGGCTATATGGAAACCCCTCAAGTTCTCCAGACCTTCAAGACCATCTTCGGTGAGCATATCAGTGATGAGTGCAAGAGGCATTTCTATAAGAACTGGCATAAATCTAAGAAAGACACCATACCCAGCTAATTTTTTGTATTTTAGTGGAGACAGGGTTTCACCATGTTGGCCAGGATGGTCTCAATCTCCTGACCTCGTGATCCGCCCACTTCTGCCTCTCAAAGTGCTGGTCTTACAGGTGTGAGCCACTCCTCACAGCCCCACCTTTTTTTTTTTTCTAAGTAGTCTGCTTTTTTAGGCTTTCATATTTAATGGCATGATATTTATAATAACAACTCTTTATTGTATATATTCTTAAATGTTTACACTAATAAAGAGAATAATATAATAAACCCTAAATACCTGTCATTCACTGTCAACAATCATCATGGCATGTGTTTCCATCTGTACTCATATTTTAGTCTCTTTTTATTCAAAATCGTTTTATCTGCTCTAATTCCCTTTACTTTTCCATATAAATTTTAGAATCATCTTGTCAAAATCTATAAAAATGTTGATATTTTGATTGGAATGGTGTTCAATCTACAGATTAATTTGGAGATAGTGGATATATTTACTATTTTGAATAATCTAATCTGTGAATACTCTAAGCTTCTTAATTTATTCAGGTTTACTTTTATTTCTGGAATTATGGGTTTTCAGTTTTTAGCATACACATATTTGACATGCTTTGTCAGATTCATACATCAGTATTTCCATTTTGGAATTAGTGAAAATAGTATTTCCTTTTAAAAATTTCACCTTAAATTTGTACATTGGCAGTATATAAAAATTGGGTTGATTTCTATTTGTTAACCTTGTATCCTGTGACTTTGTTTTTTACGTTTGTTATTTCTAGGTGTCATGCTGAAATTTGACCATAGGTATTTGTCTAGTGGATGTAGATCTGAAGAGGGAAGTAGCATTGTATTCCTCTAGATAGTATTCTTTAAAGCTATTTTCAAGCCAGAATAGGCCAATTTTGTGGACTCAAGGAATTTATAAAACATATGGAGGTTCAAGATTTCCAAGTGCATTTACCCAGCTGTCACTATCCCATATTCCAACATCCATCTGCTTTCCTATTAGGCCACTGATTTTGGCACAGTACATTTACCAAGAACGATAATTCATTCAACTTTCTCTACAATTCTACAACTCTCACAATTAAGTCCTGCATTTGATAAGTCAGTCCTGCGTCAAATTAAAATGAGAGTTTCTTTAAATGTTGCTAAGGAAGCCCTGTAACTTCTTAGACTTTGCTTTGAATTAGTGATTAATTGACTTTAACCTGAGTTTGTGTGTGTGTGTGTGTGTGCATGTGTGTGTTTTAATTTTAATTTTTTTTTTTTTTTTGAGATGGAGTCTAGCTCTTGTCACCCAGGCTGGAGTGCAATGACAGGATCTTGGCTCACTGCAACCTCTGCCTCACCTGGTTCCAGTGATTCTCCTTATTCGGTCTCCTGAGTAGCTGGGATTACAGGCACCCACCACCACGCCCAGCTAACTTTTTGTATTTTTAGTAGAGACGGAGTTTTACCATGTTGGCCAGGCTGGTCTCGAACTCATGACCTCAGGTGATCCACCCGTCTTGGTCTCCCAAAGTTCTGGAATTGCAGGTGTGAGCCACAGTGCCCAGCCCTATCCTTCTATTTTTCCTCTTCATATCTTCACTGGCAATCAACAATGACCACTCAATTTCACAATTCTTACCATTAATGTTTCTCCATTTTAAAAGCCACAGATACTACACAAGCAAATACATTCCCTGTTACCTGTATCCATCTCAGCTCATTAAAGGAAAGTGAATAACTTAACTGCACTGTCACAGCATCCCAGGGAATATCAGCATTCAGCCTACTACCAGAGATTATCCAGTCAGCTATGAGTGGCCAAACTTTATGCCTCCATACTTAGAGTTGGCTTCCTAGGAACATTCATGATATCA
This sequence comes from Callithrix jacchus, assembly GCF_049354715.1. Lineage (NCBI taxonomy): Eukaryota > Metazoa > Chordata > Mammalia > Primates > Cebidae > Callithrix > Callithrix jacchus. The sequence goes on from NC_133524.1 coordinate 142,038,751, forward strand.
ACTATCTTAGCTTGGGTTCTTAAAAGGGGAACAAGAGAGAAGGCTATTCTTGTGCAAGTGATTTAATGATGAAGTACTCAGGAGGTACTTGTAAGTAAATGAAGAAAGTCGGTTTAGTTAAAGAAGGAAACCTAGCAAAGATGTGAATTAAGCTAAAGAGTAGCTTCAGTTGTAACCCTACAGGACTTCTGAGAAACGAATGACAGCAGAACAGTGTTACCTTGTGCCCAAGAAGACAAGGCATCTGTATCTTTGCATCGATATTCCATTGTATGGATATGCCACATTTTGTTTATCCATTAATCAATTAATGAACATGTAGACTTCTGTTTTTTGTTGTTATGAATGAAACTGCTCTTACAAATACAGCTCCTATCAACATTCACAAACTGGTCTTTGTATGGACATCAGCTTTTATTCTCCTGAGTTAATACCTAGCAGTAAGATAGGGCTGGGTCACTTTTTTTTTTTGTTTAAATATATGTATGTTTGATTTTTTTTAATCTTAAAAACTGTTTTTCAAAGTAGCCATATCATTTGTCATTTTCTACCGAAGTATTTGAGAACTCTAGTTGGTCTGCCTACTTGCCATCTCTTAGTTTTACCTATATTTTAATTTCAGCCATTTTTAAGGGTGTGTACTGTTGTCTCATTATGGTTTAACTTTCATTTCACCAAGAAATAATGATGTTGAGAATTTCTGCATGAGTATTTTGTCATCTAAATATCTTCTTTGGTACAGAGTTTGTTTAAATATTTTCTTTATTATTTCACTAGGTTATTTATATTCTTGTAATTGAGTTGTAAGAAATCTTTATATATTCTGGTTTGTTGTCTCATATATTTGCAAATATTATAATTTTATTGTGCATATTATGTAATATATATTATGATATGATAATTGGCATAGTTATTATATTTACATAAATAATCCCACAGGACAATGGTATAATTTTTTATTTAAACAGTTGTGCATTTTACTAAAGACATTAGGAAGAAAATAGTAACTTACATTTATCTACATATTTACTATTTCTAATGCTCTTCCTTCATATGTGAAGCTCCACATTTCTCTCTGGGATCAATTTTTTTAACATGATGATCTTCCTTTAGCATTTCTTGTAGTATGGCATAGTGGCAATAAATTTACTTAGCTTACAGTATCTAAAAATGTCTTTATTTTAACTTAATTATTAATGGAGTTTTTCATTATAGATGTAATTCTAGGTTGGCTTGTTTTCTTTTATACTTTTACTATGTCATTTCAGTCTTGGACCTCCAGAGTTTTTAATGAACACTATTTAGGCATTTGAAACACTGTTTTCCTAAATACAATTTACTTTTTCTCTGTGGTTGGTTTTACTATTTCCTTTCTCTTTTTTTTTTTTTTGTTTCACTATTATATGACTAGACATGGTATTTTAGAAATTTATTCTCTTGAGAGTCCATCAAACTTCTCATATCTTGAATGTATATCTTTTACCAGATTTGGGAAGGTTTTAACCATTATTCCTCCTAAGATATACTTTTTCTGTCCACATATCTCTTCTCTATTTGGAACTCCAACTTTCCATATGTTATACCATTTGAAATTCTCCTGAAATTCCCTGATCTCTCTTTACTTTGTCAACTTTTTTCTCTCTCTTTTCTTTAGGATAGATGATTTCTGTTTATTTTTGTCTTCATGTTTGTTGACTTATTCTATTATTTCTTTGCTGCTATTAAGTCAATGCATTAATTTCTAAAAACTACAGGTATTTTTCTGTTATAAATTTATATTTGATTCTCTTTATATTTTTCTCAGCTGATATTTTCTGCATTTACATTCTTTATTCATATATTTTCCTTTAACTCACTGAACATAATTACAACAGCTATATTTATCTATTTTTTATGGCACGTTTTCTTTTCTTTTTTTAAAAATTTTTTTATTGCATTTTAGGTTTGGGGGTACATGTGAAGAACATGCAAGATAGTTGCATAGGTACACATGTGGCAGTGTGATTTGCTGCCTTCCTCCCCTTCACCTATATCTGGCATTTTTCCCCATGATATCTCTCCTCAACTCCCCACCCCCCGCTGTCCCTCCCTACTTTAAGGTCCTGTGTAGTAATTCTGATAAATGGGTTTTCTCTGAGGCTAGATCACATGTTCCTGATTTTGGTATGTCATGTAATTTTGTATTTTATCCTTATTGTGCATACTGTGTTGTGAATAGAGAATCTGTTATTGTTATGTAGACTGTTGATAATTTTTAATTAATATGCAATTCAGGTGGTTAGACTCAACTGCAAACACTCATGCCTAGGCTCATATCACAGTTTAGTTTTTGTTGTTTTATTTTGTTTTTTTTTTTTTAAAAAAAACAATGGCTTCATATTGCTTTGAGCTTGCATGAGGTGTGTGTGGTTCTGTATTTATCTGAAACTTGAGTTTAAATACATACATAGGTGTTCACCTTCTCTGGTACTATTTCCCCAGGGTTCTACTCTAAGGTATCCAGTGACTTGCTTATCTCAGCCTCCTTCCTCTGATTCCTCCAAATGGAATTTTTTTATTTCTGGAGCTTTATTGACTACACTCGCCAAGAAGGGCACATACACAAAAGAGAATTCATTTCATACCAATAGCTTGCTCTATGTTTTGATTCCCCTCCAAAATCTTCTTGCCTCTCTTTAATTCCTAGAGTACTCAAGTAGTTATTTTAGAAATGATTCGTCTGGGCTTTATAGTTGATATTTCCAGAGGATACTTTTGCTAGAAGATCACTTCTCCACAGGGAACTTGCATAACCTACTTATTTACTCAAATACTTTTTATTTCCAAATGACACAAACTTCAATAACAGTTTAAAACTACTAAGGCCATTTATTTGGCCACTTATTGCTGACCGGTTAAAGGATCTTACATTCCATCTGTTATAAAAATACTTTCATTGCTAGACAAGTTTTATATTAATTCTCCCTTCCCGAGATCACAAGGTTACAGTCATATTACACACTCACATATACACAAATTCATGAAATTTGCTATTGAGTATGTTTGTTTGTGTGTGTGTGTGTGTGTGTGTGTGTGTGTGCATGTGTATTGCCAGAGAAGAATGAGAGCCAAAGCAGGAAAACCACTTTCCAAGGTCACAGTCTGAATGCATGGCTGGTGAGAACCAGCTACTTAACTGCCCAATCAGTTTTCTTAACAGCAGGCTTCAACCAAAGAAGATAAATGATAAGTCATCTTTTTATCAGTTATGTTTTTAATGCCCTTTCAGCCTTTGCATTCGACTTTGGGGTTGGACTTGCAATTTGCTTGAGCCAATGAAATGTTTCAAAATTTAACACAAGCAGAGGCTTGAAAATTGCTATTTGACCTGCTTGCTCTGGATTTCTTGTCATGAGAACATGTGCAGAATATTCTGATAAAGGATGTCACACACGGAACACAGCTGAGTAATTCCAGTCATTTCTGCCCCCCAAAATTCTAGATGAGCCACAGCCAGCTGACTCCCAGATGTATGTGTGAGCCTAAGTGACATTAGCCAAGCCTATCCCAATTCAGCTGAACCCTGCAAATCAGTGAGCTGATGAGATGATCCTCATTATATGTCACAAGGATTTATGGTTGTTTGTTAAGCGACATTATTCTGGCTGATGGTAGTTGACACATATATATTAGATGTTATCCTCACAGGTCACTGGTGTTAGTCATTTGCATCCTCTGCAACACCTACGGAAACTCTTACATTATCAACCTGTTCACAGATCAATTCCTCAATTTCCTCCAGAACAGTGTAGTTAGTCCTTTGTTTCTTGTATTTTTTTCTTCCTCTGATTGTTCTTTGTGTGTAAATTATTTATTTGCTCACACTTTAACTTGGAGTGGGGAGATGAAGTTAGAATTTTATGCTGCTGCCTCCAAATTCTTGTTCTTCCATATTTGTGCAAAATATGCTTTTATGAAATAGAGCCTGGTCACTAGCCTTCTAGAATCTTCAAAGATTAGTGAACATCTGACATAGATGTGGATCTTTAATGCCTACCTTTTTCACAGAGAGCTCGATAAAGCTCTTTAGTTGAATAAACAAAACTTCTCCTTTAAGCATAGCACCATAAGGCAATATAATCCTATATTTATTCTTGCTGTGTTCACCTACCAACATTCTGGCCATTATTCCATCTCTATTGAAGACAAGCAATTTACTCACTGTCTTTTTTTCTACCTCAAGATATGCAGTCATCCAAGGAATTCGATGTCCATGGTGAAAGCTTATATAATACCCTGGCTTTACACTTATTTGAACTCCTTTGCACCAGGGATGATTTGTTTCCCTAAATTTCATCCACCAGAATACATGATCACACCCTAAACCTTATAATCTCTTGGAACTGTTTATCCTCCACAGTCTTCAATTCTAATACACTATGCTATATGTCATGCTTATCATTCCAGTTGTTTTACGTTTTAACTCCAGCTTGCCTGTACTAGATCTCATTTTGTTCTAAGCAGTCCCTTCCTATCCTCTCTGCAGTCTCACACCTATCTACATTAGACACATAATCTATTGTGTAACCCACTGTCTCATTATTGGCCTCAACTCTTTGGTCATTTGTCCTTTTGTTTCATGAATCAGCAAACTTTTTTTAATCTATGTAAATGCTTCCTTTCTCCACTGTTATGCCCAAGCTAGTCATCCGGAACGTCTATCAAAAAATACACAGCAGTGGAATTGCATCTTTGTCCCCTTTGCTTTTTTCAGAGACATCTCTTTTCCTCTGAATCTCATTCTTTTATACCTATGTAGTCGGTTGACATTTCAGTTTTCTCTTTCTCCCTTATCTCTAATGTCTCTTTCCCATTATATTAAAAATATTTAAGGTTCTTTTCCTAAAACGAAAATGTATACTTTCTTATTTAGGCTCTACACTATTTTTCTTCCTGTGAGAAACCAGAGTTAATTTAAAAAAGTCATTTTCATTTGTTAGGTATATTCTTAAATTCCAATTATCTTCAAGCTAACTATATTTAGGCCTATGCCCACATCACTCTACTGAATTTACCCTGTGTTAAAACAGGCACTGCTGATCAGAACAGGCTCTCGGCCACAATTTATTGTCAAATTCTATTGTTACATGACCCTTATATCTTCTTATTTTATTATTAGTAAAGCTTTAAAGAATAGGGTATTATTTGCAAAATTTTTTGAGTACACACATTCTTTCAGGTTAGTGTGACAAATTATTTGCAAACTCAGCAGTGGCTTTTCTGAAATTTTGATAAAAATCACATGCTTCCTATTGCTAAATCTGAAATGTCTCAGTCTCTGAAATTCAAAAGATGCTTTTGCACAAAGGCAATTCAAGACTTTTCCACTTGTTATTTTAGGGAATAGTCTTTTAAAAGTCTTTTAAATCTCTTTTCAAAACAGATATTAATTTCCGAACATTTTCTCTACTGTAATGTAGATTTACAAATAGAGACATATTATTCAATGAGAATCTACTTCTTTAATTTCCTTGTTTTTAAATAACAAACAGTTAAAATTGTTTGACAGGGAGCAAGTATGGTGTAAAATAGGCTTTAAAAAGTGGTTTTGCAGTATACTATTTCTACTTTCTGGTTTCTTTCAACTTTATCTAAAATGAGGCCACAATATCTTCCATTGGAACAAAGGGCTGTGTTTTAGGGCATTGTGAATGCTGTGCCAGTGTTGGCTATTATCCCACCACATCTATCCTCTGCCCCTCTTTTCCTTGTTCTGTTCATGAAAACTGTATCATTAGGATACTAGTTCCACTGACTTATTATTATATTTAGACAATGGCTGTCACTGGCAGGAAATAGGAGGGGCGCAAGAGATAAATGGTCATTACCTTCCTTCCTCAGTGCTGAGGTTTTGGCAATGACTGGATCTCTTAATTACAGGTCAAGTCAGGCTACCACTTTCCATGGCTCTAGCTCTCACTGGGTTTGTAAGAGTACTTCTTCTTTCCTTTCCCTTGTAGGATTAAGGACAGAAATAACTTCTAACATTTATTTCTTGGATGTTTGTGTTATTTTTCTATTACTGTATAACAAATACATCTAAAAATACTGGTGACCTGACATAGTGGCTCATGCCTGTAATCCCAGCACTTTGGGAGGCTGAGGTGGGTGAATCATGAGGACAGGAGTTCAAGACCACCCTGGCCAAGATGGTGAAACTCCGTCTCTACTAAAAATATAAAAATTAGCCAGGCGCGGTGGCAGGTACCTATAATCCCAGCTACACAGGAGGCTGAGGCAGGAGAATCGTTTGAACCCAGGTGGCAGAGGTTGCAGTGAGCTGAGGTCATACCACTGCACTCCATCCCAGGTGACAGAGTGATACTCTGGCTAAAAAATTAAAAAAAAAAAAAAAAAAAAAAGGTTTGGGAGGCCGAGGCAGGTGAATCATGAGGTCAAGAGATCGAGACCATCCTGGTCAAATGGTGAAACCCCGTCTCTACTAAAAATACAAAAAATTAGCTGGGCATGGTGGTGCGTGCCTGTAGTCCCAGCTACTCAGGAGGCTGAGGCAGGAGAAATGCCTGAACCCAGGAGGTGGAGGTTGCGGTGAGCAGAGATTGTGCCATTGCACTCCAGCCTTGGTAACAAGAGCAAAACTCCGTCTCAAATAAATAAATAAATAAATAAAAATAAGCAGCAATTTAAATCAACAAATATTTAATATTTTCGTTGATATGGGTCAGGAATCAAGCAAAACCTACTTGAGTACCTGTGGCTTGATTTCAACCATGTGGCTTATTGATGTGGAAAAGGAGTATCTGTTTCTGAGGTTATTTACATGATTATTGATGGGCCTCTATTTCTTACAATATGGGCCTCTTCACAAGATTTTCTCATGATATGTCAACTGGATTTCCCCAGGGTAAGAGATCTAGGAGAGGGTGAGTATGTCCAAGATAGAAGCCAAATATTTCTAATATCCTAATTCTGGGAGTTATATTTCATTGCCTCTGCCATATTCTACTCATTAGAAATAACTTCTAGGTTGACAGGTATTTTTTTCTTTTGGTATTTGAAGATGTTGCTCCACTGTCTCTCACTTGCTTTTTTCCAATGAGAAATCTTTCTTCTTTATCTTTACTCTTCTCTATACAATGTGTCTTTTTACTCTGATTTATTTAATTTTTTTCTTTGTCACTGATTTTGAACAACTTTATTTTAATGTGCGGTGGTATAGTCCTGTTCATGTTTCTTGTGTCTTAGTTGTGTTGAGCTTCTTGGGTATGCAGGGATATAGTTTTTGTGCAGTTTGAAAAGTTTCATACAGTATTTACTCAAATATTTTTTCAGATTCCCTTTCAGGAACTCTACTGACTCATACACTAGGCTTCTTGAAATTATACCACAGCTCACTTAGGATTTTCATTGGATGGGTGACAGGGATCCTTTTTTTTTTTGCTCCGTATTTCATTTCTTTAGTTTCTATTGCTGTATTTCCACGTTCACTAAGCTTTGATTTTGTTGTGTGACATATCGTTAATCCTACCTAATACATTTATATCTCTGATGTTATAGTTTTCAATTCTCGAGGTTCAATGTAGGTATTTTTGTATCTTCCATATCTCTATCTTTTTTAGTATGCGGAATACAGTTATAATAACACAGCCCTTATGAAGGACCTCAAAATACTCACTCCATTATATAATCAGGTCAAGGTTCAGAATTGTATTTTCTTAATTAAGTCATATGTGGATGAGGCTTTTCAGGTATAGATCTTTAAGAAATGCCTGGGACATAATTTTCTTCCACCTGTGAATTTGTGAAACTAAAGAAACATGGGTCTACCCCAAACACCTCTTAACATACAAAGCAGAAACAGACCTATGATAATGGCTATACATATTCTTATCAAAAGGAGGAAAATAGAAATAATAAAGGAGGCACTGCCTTATACATATATATCTTCAATTCAGAAGGGCAAGTATTGGGATTCCCTTGTTTTAGGTCACAAGATACAAGATGACTCTGTATGGGTCTCAGCTCCACCCTCCGGTCTACTGGTTTTGCCCTCTGAATCATGTCTTCGTTTTCATGAAAGGTAGCATATACTTGCTTCTTAACATTTCTCTCGATCTGTTTCTTCCAATACAATTCTGAAGGTTCAAAGACCTCTCTTCATTCTTTCAATATTGTGATATTTCTTTATATCTGATTATTTTAAGAACCTCATGGGCATCCTTGAATCTTCTCAAGGTTCACTCCATTAGATAAAAGCGAACCCACAAACCTCTTCCAGATAAATTTTTCTTAACCTTGGGCTTCTGCTGAGATGGCTGAGGGATAACACCCCAAAGCTTCCAAGATTGGCTATTATTTTATTGAGACGATCCATGAAGCCCAGGCTTAATCTGTATGAGGGATCTCTTGTGTGACTAAACAGTACTTTGACAAACTCTCTTGAATTTCTCTGATGTCTTAACAAAAGTATTTATAACAACATTCTTGGATTCATCTTATAAACACTTTCCCCTGGCAGTGCCTTTGATTTGATCTTTGATAAGAAGGTATTTCTTAATTTTGTCTTCTGTTGCCATCTTGCAATATTGAGAATTTTAAAACCATCAAGCAACTCCCAGATATAAAAAGGGATTTGAAATTGTGCATTTGAGAGGGGTGGTAATGAAATCTTAAAACTGCTTTAAAATACCGTCTAGCTTTCTTGTTACAGTAGAAGAGGAAGTCTGGTTTCAGCTATTCCACATGGCCAGCAACAGTAGTTCCTAATTATACCTCAGCATCTTCCTTGAAATTTTATTTATAATGGGTTATACTTTTTCTCCTGAAGTGCTTTGTGATAAGATAGCATCAGTAATAATTTCCTAGAGCAGTGAGCAGAGATTTTCTATTTCCAGATTAATGGATAGGACACTCCTTCATGGATTCTAGCTTTTATAAAGATGGGACAGACGTTATTTCAGCTCTGTTCCCTGTATAGTTCTGACCTCTCATCACTTTTCCCTGAGTGCACATTAAGCCCCAGAACCCTTTTACTTATAGGAACCATAATTTAACTCATAATCAGTTAAAGAACATCAACAAGATGTTCTTTAGCCCCCATTCATAATTCTGGCTTAATTTTATATATTAAATCTGTGCATGGTAAATATATATATATATAAATATTCATATATATATATATATATATATATATATATATATATATTTCTCACTGCATTTGGGAATAAAAATACACCCATCAAACCATCACCACAACCAAGACTGTAGACGTACTCATCACCTCTCAGTTTCTTTCCAATTATTTTTAAACTTAATTTTTGGGGAAAGGATGCTTAGCATAACATCTTTTAGAAAATGGTAAATATAGGATACAGTATTGTTTGCTCTAAGCACTAGGCTGTGTAGTAGATCCCCAGAATTTATTTATCTTGTATAACTGAAGTGTTATATCTTTTAACTAGCATCTCTCCATTTTCCCCCTCCCACCAGTTTCTGGCAATCACCTTCTATTATCTACTTCTATAAGTTTGACTATTTTAGATTCAACATATAAGTGCGAATATACAGTATTTGTCTCTCTGGGTTTGGCTTATTTTACTTAGCATAATGTCATCAAGATTCATCCATGTTGTCACAAATGTTATGTTTGTCTTAATTTTAAGGGTGAACAATATGTCTCTGTGGGCATATACCACATTTTAAAATTGTTTCCTTCCTCTGCTATCTTCAAACTTAGTTTGTATTTTTTTCCTAGTTCCTTGAATTGTCAAGTTAGGTTGTGTTAGTTCTTTATTTTTTCTTAATTTAGGCATTTACTAAAATTGGTTCTATCCTAGAACTGCTTTTGCAGCATTCCCTAAGTTTTAGTATGTTGTGTTGTCATTTTTATTTATATCAGGCTACATTTAAATTTTGGTTTTGATTTCTTCTTGATCTACTGTTTATCGCTGTGTTTTTTAATTTCCATATATTGTGAATTTTCTAACTTACTCCTGTTATACATTTCTACTTTTATGTCACCATGGTTGGAAAAGATACTTAATATGATTTCAGTTTCTTAAATGTGTTAAGACTTGTTTTATGGCCTAACATACGATCTATCCTGGGGAATGTTTCATATCCTCTTGAGAAGAATGTGTATTTGGCTTCTGTTGGATGGAATGCACTGTATCTTTGTGTTAGGTCTGTTTGTTCACACTTTTGTTCAAACAGGTGTCCACACTGTTTCCTGATGCTGGGCCAATCCTGGAGCTTGATCCAAGGGAGCTGGCTGGAGTATACCTGGAACATGAGACTGAATGGGACAGCCTGGCACTTGGACAGGCCTAGACCTTAAGTCCACAAATATTATTTTGACTCCAGGGATCACTGGCAAGAGCCTGAAACCTACATCCATGCATGTCATCCTGATGTTAGAATCCACTGGGTTGGGCCTGGAACCTGAGTCCATGGTGATGCTGAATGCTCACTTCACTCTCGATTCCCCATGGGGAGCTCTCAGAGGAAGAAGATCTCTCTCAGCCCTGCAATGAGACAACTTATGGAGGAGATGACTTCAATAGAATGAAACTGTCCTTATCCTTTTCAATGTGTGGACATTGAAAGGCATATTCCAGGCATATCCTTGCCTGGAATCCAGAGCCCTCAAGAAGATATTTTCATGCATGGATGGCTGCTTCTATGGCTGCTTCTGTGAGGGGACAATGGGTGGAATCTCCTACTCTGCCATCATGTTGATATTCTTGTGTTTTGTTTCATTTTGTTTTCATTTTCGTTTTTTTAAGTCCCATCCTCCTTTGGTTGAAGGCTGTTCTGAGGGTCCTTAACATATTCCCAAACATACCCACACATCTGCATTCTCTAGTGTGCTTTCACAATTAGTTTCCTAGAAGAGGAGGCCCTAGGTCAGAATTTTTAAAAATACTTTTTTTATTCACTTGAATCCAAATGCTACAGCTGCAAGGGAAGTTGGAACTGTCCACTAGGGCTGTGACTGAAATAAGGGACACCCTAGGGCATGTGGCATGGATGGTGGATAAACTAGAAGCTAAAGAATTTGAGCCATATTTTATGTGTAAAATACATCATCTTCATTCTACGGAATCCCTGTATTTTTCTTATTTTGACAAATGTTCCTCTTTCATTAAAATATGAACATAAGCTGGGCACAGTGGCTCACGCCTGTAATCTCAGCACTTTGGGAGGCCAAGGTGGGTGGATCACGAGGTCAACAGATCGAGACCATCCCGATCAAAATGGTGAAACCCCGTCTCTACTAAAAATACAAAAAATTAGCTGGGCATGGTGGTGTGTGCCTGTAATCCCAGCTACTCAGGAGGCTGAGGCAGGAGAATTGACTGAACCCAGGAGGCAGAGGTTTCAGTGAGCCAAGATCGCGCCATTGCACCCCAGCCTGGGTAAAAAGAGCGAAACACTGTCTCAAAAAAAAAATCAACATTATTGAATCTCTGAAGAAATTATAATTTTAACAAAGATGTTATCCTCTTAGAAAAATAACGACACTTTGGAACTCAACTTAAAATATCACAATATGTGCAATGCTATTGCTTATCAAATAGTAAAGCAAGGTGACAACATGTCTGTTCATTTATTTTAGAATAGTAATAATCATTTTAAATTTAAGTAATAATATATTATTTTTAGTTTAAGAGTGAATTATTACGTACTTTGATAAATCAGCCTTCTAAGTCTTAAACAAAAGTGAAATAGAGCATGCTAAAAGTATTTTATTGAGAGAAACATTGACATTCAATGTGGACTTTAATTACAAATGTAAGATACACTGAGGCACAAGCTCATATCATCTGTCTTCATTGTTTTCTAATGCAGAGATAGGAGCATAGAAAGTAGATGTCACATTTGGCCATGCACGGTGGCTCATGCTTGTAATCCCAGCACTTTGGGAGGCTGAGATGGATGGATCACGAGGTCAGAAAATCAAGAGTAGCCTGGCAAACATGGTAAAAACCCGTCTCTACTAAAAAACAAAAAATAGCTGGATGTGGTGGTGCATGCCTGTAATCCCAGCTACTTGGGAGGCTGAGGCAGTAGAATCGCTTGAACCCGGGAGGCGGAAGTTGCAGTGAGCTGAGATAGTGCCATTACACTCCAGCCTGGGTGACAGAGCAAGACTTTGTTTAAAAAAAATTAAAAGAAAGTTAATATCACTTTTTTAACCAAGCAGACAATATCTTCTGCCTTTTAAGGTCAAAAATAGCTCTCCTGAGCTCCTTTGATTAAAACATCCAGGAGACAGTGAGTGACTTTATCTATCTGACTTTAAAAAAGAAGTCTTGCAAAGGCATAATTCTAATTTGCATGGTTAATATAGGGGCCAATATTTGAATATCTAGAAAATCTGAATGGTTACATGTGTGAAACAAAAATAAATATTGGGGCCCCCAAATCACTGAGCTAAAAGGAAAAGTCAAGCTGAGAACTACTCAGGACAAACCTGCCTCCCATGCTTGTCAAAGTCACCCCTCCCTCCGCTCACTCAGATAAATGCATATCTGATTGCCGTTTTTGGAGAGGCTAATCAGAAACTCCAAAGAATAGAACCATTTGTTTCTCATTTACCTATAACCTGGAAGCCACCTCCCTGCTTCGAGTAGTTGCACATTTTCTTTAAGTTGTCCCACCTATCCGTACCAAACCAATGTTTAACTTACATATGTTGATTGACGTTTATTGTCTACCTAAAATGTATAAATCCAAAGTGTGCTCTTACCACCTTGGGCACATGTCATCAGGACCTCTTGAGGCTTTATCATGTACACATCCTCAACCCTGGCAAAATAAACGTTCTAAATTAAATTGAGACTTCTTTCAGATATTCAGGGTTCACACATGTTAACATTTTTAACAAAGCATATAAGGAAGTCTGTTACTCCCATAAATGATGAAAAATGTGACAGACCTCTCTCTTCCTGCTGAAATAATAATTTAAAAATCACTAAATAATCCAGTTTTTTTCTCTAAAGTCATTGAAAAGCTAAGACACAAATACATATAAATTAGCTAAACTCCAAAGGATTGGCCCCTTCATAATCTTTTTAGAAAAAATTGGTGAAACACAATTTCAAAGTTACAAAATATGAAAATATAAAATGAGACCTATAGTAAAGAGAAAATGCAGTCAGAAACAGACCCAGTGATTATTCATACACTGCAATTATCAGACAAAATCTTTCAAATGATTATGAAAATTTTGTTGAAAATATCCATTTAAAATTGAATAAAGATAAAGAGAATGGGAAAAATAAGAACAGATCTTGAATATGTAATAAAAAATAAGTGAAAATTCTTGAACATATATAATCAGTATATCAAATTTTTTAAAAATTGCTGGATATGAGATTGACTTCCAGAATGGTGGAGTGAGAACTGCGATGAACTCCAACTCTCCCACACTCACACAAAATAAAATGCTTGCAAAGCAACTAAAAACAATTATTTTTAAGTACTCAAAATTAACCATAGCCACAGAACAAAGTAAAAAATCTGTCCAAGAAAAAAACTACTGAAACTCTGTAATACTGGGATGTATGACATTTCATCATGACACTATCGATATCTTTTTTCTACTTCTCCATCTCATTTATAAGGTAGCCATAAAAAGCCAGAAGTAGAAGAAAGTCACAGAGATGCACACTTAGACATATGTATTATTCTGTTCTCATGCTGCTAATCAAGACATACCCAAGACCAGGTAATTTATAAAGAAAGTGATTTAATGGACTCACAGTTCCACATGGCTGGGGAAGCCTCACAATCATGGCAGAAGACAAAAGAGGAGCAAAGTCGTGTCTTACGTGGAGGCAGGGAAGAGATCTTGTGTAGGGGAAATCCCCTTTATAAAATGATCAGATCTCGTGAGACATATTTATTACCAGGAGAACAGCACAGGAAAGACCTGCCCTCATGATTCAATTATCTCCCACCAGTCCCCTCCCATGACAAAAAGGGATTATGAGAGCTACAATTCAAGATGAGATTTGAGTGAGAACACAACCAAATCTTATCAACAGGTAAAAGTCAAATCTGTGAAAGTCAAGAGACAGAACAAGGTGGTGAAATAGAAGCCTTCATCAATCAACCTCCCAGCAGTAACACCATATTTAACAACTATCTACAGAAGAAAGCACCTTTATTAGAAGTATAAATTAGGGGAATGATCACAGTGCCTGGTTTTAACTTTATATCACTGAAAAGTAAACTGAATAGGGTTGGAAAGAAAATCTTAAATTGCCAAAGACATCTCATTCCCATCCCGTGGCAGTGGCTATGTGGTGTGGAAAAGTAAATTTGTGTACTGGGGAGAGGGAGAGTGCAACAATTATGGGATTTTTCATTGGGACTTAGTGCTGCCATGTCACAGTGAAAGACCATATTGATCAGATATCCACTGGCACCCACATTGGGAGCATTTAGACTAGCACTAGTCAGAGAGGAATTGCCCATCCCAGTGGTGAGAACTGATTTTTGGTAAGCACTGCCACTGAAGCCTAAATTCCTCTGGAGTTCTAATAAACTTGAAAGGCAGTCAAGGCCACAAGGACTGCAAATCCTAGAAAAGTCCTGATGTTCTGCTGGGTATGGAGCCAGTGGACTTGTGGGGCATGCAACCTAGTGAGACATCAGATGGGGTGACCAAGGGAGTACTTGCAGCACCGTTCATCCAGCTCCAGGAAGCACAGCTCACAGCTCTGAAAGAGATCCCTTCCTTCTGCTTGAGGAGAGAAGAGGGGAGAGTAAAGAGGATTTTATCTTGCATCTTGGATACCAACTCAGTCACAGTAGTATAAGTACTAAGCAGAATCACGAGGTCCCCATTTGAGACTCTAGCTTCCTGGGAACACTTCTAGACACACCTTTTGCCAGAAGGAAACCTGCTGCCTTGAAGGGAAGAACACCTTGAAAGGGAAGGAATGAGTCCTGGCAGAATTTATTACCTGCTAAATGAAAAGGATTTGGGACCTGAATAATCAGCAGCGGTAACAAGGTAGCTCATGCTGTCAGGCTTGGGTGACACTGAGATGTGCTGGCTTCAGGTGCAACCCAGCAAATTCATAGCTGTAGTGGCTATGAGGAAGGACTTCTGCTTGGGAAAAGCAGACGGAAGAGTAAAGGTGACTAAGTCTCACAGTTTAGGTACCAGCTCAGCCACAGTGGGGTAGAGCACGAAGCAGAAACCTGGGGTTCCTGATTTCAGGCCTTACCTCTTGGAAAGCATTTCTTGACTTACCCTAGACAGAGATATGTGAACTTTCAGACAGAGTTAAAAATAGGTGTTTTGAGGAAACACAAATAAACTCAATATAACACAGAGAAGAAATTTGGAATTTTGTTAGATAAACAACAATGAAATTGAAATAACTTAAGAGAATGAAGAGGAAATTTTAGAATTTAAAAATGTAAATGGCATACTGAAGAATTCATTAGACTCCTTTAATAGCAGAATAGATTAAGCAGAAGAAAGAATTAATGAGCTTGAAGACATGCTATTTGAGAGGAGACAAAAGAAAAAAGAATAAAAACCAATGAAGCATGACTACAAGATCTGGAAAACAGTCACAAAAGATTAAATCTAAAAGTTATTGACCTTTAAAATTAAGTAGAGCGAGATTGGGGTAGAAAGTTTATTCAAAGGCCTAATAACAAAGAACTTTGCAAACCTAGAACAGTATATCAATATTCAAATACAAAAAGGTTACAGAGCACCAAGTAGATTTAACTCAAAGAAGTCTACCCCCAGGCATTTAATAATCATAGTCCCAAAGGTCAAAGATAAAGAAAAAATCCCAAAAACAGAAAGAGAAAAGAAACAAATTACTAACAATGGAGTTCTAATACTTCCGGAAACTAACTTTGTATTGAAAATCTTGCAGTCTAGCAGTCACTGACCTAATATATTAATGTGGTGAAGGGGAAAAAAAGGAAAGTTTTACCCTAGATAGTTATCATGTGAAAATGTCCTTTAAATATGAAGGAGAAATACTTTCTCAGCACTAACAAAAGCTGAGGGATTTCATTAATGCCAGACCTGCCCTATGAGAAACACTAAAGGGAGTTCTTCAATACAAAAGAAAAGAGTGTTAGTGAGTAATAAAAATAATCATATGAAGAAAACCAAACTCACTGGTAATAGTAGGTTCACAGAAAAACATAACATATTATAAGGTTGTAAGTGTGGTATGTAAACTAATCATATCTTAAGAATAAATATGAAAAGATGAATTGATAAAAAATAATTACAACTACTTTTCAAAACACCAACAACACAATATGACATAAATAGAAATAACAAAATGTTAAAAGTGGAGAAATAAAGTAAAAGAGTAGAGTTTTATTACTTTTCTTTTCCTTGTTTGTTTATGCAATTTGAATTAAGTTGTCATCAGTTTAAAATAACGGATTATGGGATATTATTTGCAAGCCTAACAGTAATCTCAAATCTAAATATATAAAACAGGTACACAAAAAATAAAAAGCAAATTAAAACATGCAACCAGCGTTATTCTATTCTCACACTGCTATAATAAAATACTTGCGACTGGGTAATTTATTTAGAAAAAGGTTTCAGTTACCTCAGTTTTCACATGCTGGCAACTGCTCAGTTTCTGGCGAGGCCTCAGGAAATTCTAATTCATGGCAAAAGATAAAGGGGAAGCAGGTACATCTTAAATACCTGGAGGAGGATCCAAAAGTGGGGAGGTGCTACACACTTTTAAATGACCAGATCTCATGAGAATTCACCCATTATCATGTTCAATGGTGAGGGAAGTAAACCATGAATGAGAAACTTCCCTTATGATCCAATCACTTCCCACCAGGACCCACCTTCAGCACTGGAGATTGCAACTGAACATGAGATTTCAGTGGGGACAGAGATCCAAACCACATAATTCCACCTCAACCCCTTCAATATATCATGTTCCTTATGCATTTCATAATGCAATCATACCTTCCCAGTAGTCCCCTAAAGTCTCTATTTATTCTAGAATCAACTCAAAAGTCAAAAACCAAAAGTGTCATCTGAGACAAGTCTCATCCATTCTGCCTTTGAACCTGTAAAGTCACAAACACGTTAGTTACTCCTACGATCCAATGATGATACAGGGATTAGGTAAAAGCTCCCATTCCAAAAGGGAGAAATGGACCAGAAGACAGGACCTACAGGGCCCATACAAGTCTGAAATCCAGCAATGCAACAATTAAACCTTAAGGCTCCAAAATAATCTGCTTTGACTCCATGTCTCAAATCCAGAAGGCTGCATGTCTCACATGCAAGGGATGGGATTCCAAGACTTTGGGCAGATCCACTGCTGTGATTTTGCATGGTTTAATCCCTCTGGCTGTTCTCAAGGTTAGCCAAGAAATGCCTGTGCCTTTTGCAAGTAAACAGCAAAAGTTGTCATTAGATTTATTATTCTTGGGTCTGGAGATTAGTGGCCTTCTTCTCACAGCTCCTTTAGGCAGTGCCCAAGTGGAGACTCTATGGAGGCTCCAACTCCTCATTTCCCCTCAACACTGTTCTAGTAGAGGTTCTCCATGAGGGCTCCACACATTCAGCAGACTTCTGCCAGATATTCAGACTTTTCCATACATCAGCTAAAATCTAGGTGGAGGCTTATAAGCCTCAACTCTTGCACTCTGTGCATTTGAATGCTTAACATCACATGAAAGCTGCCAAGGCTTAAAGTTTGCACCCTCTGAAGCCATACTCTGAGCTGTACCTGAGTCCCTTTGAGCTATGGCTGAGGTTGGAGCAGCTGAGACACATGAATCAGATGAATCAGTGTTATCAGGCTGCACAGAGCAGCAGGGTCCTAGGTCAGGTCCATGAACTATTATTCCTTTCTAGTCCTTCATGCCTTTTCCCCCATTGTCTTGGCTATCAGCATTTGTCTTCCATTTACTTAAGGAAATTTATGCAGTCTGCTTCAATTCCTCTGTCCGTATCACTACCAGCATTTTGTTCACAACCATTCAACAGGTCTCTAGGAAGTTCCAAACTTTTCCTCATTTTCTTGTGTTCTTCTTAGCCCTCCAAACTGTTGCAACCTCTCTGCCCATTACCCAGTTCCAAAGGAACTTCCTCATATTTAGGTGTCTTTATAGCAATGTGTCACTCCACAGTATCAATTTTCTGTATTAGTTTGTTTTTACACTACTGTAAGAATATATGTAAAACTGGGTAATTTATAAAGAAAAGAGGTTTAATTGGTCTATGGTTCTCCAGGCTGTACAAGAAGCATGATGCTGGCATCTGTTTGGCTTCTGCAGAGCCCTCAGGAAACTTTTAATCATGATAGAAGTTGGAGGGGAAGCAGGCCGATCTTACATAAGCAGATATGCAGCAAGAGTGACACAAGAACAGAAAATGAAACACCGCATATTCTCACTCATAGGTGGGTGATGAAAAATGAGAACACATGGACACAGAAAGGGGAGTACTAAACACTGGGGTCTATTGGGGGGAAAAGGGGAGGGCCAGTGGGAGGGGGAGGTGGGGAGGGATAGCCTGGGGAGAAATGCCAAATGTGGGTGAAGGGGAGAAGGAAAGAAAAGCACACTGCCATGTGTGTTCCTATGCAACTGTCTTACATGCTCTGCTCATGTACCCCAAAACCTAAAATCCAATAAAAAATTAAAAAAAAAAAAAGAGTGAGACTGAAGTTGTGCTACACACTTTTAAGTAACAAGATTTCATGAGAAATCACTCACTATTACAACCAAAGAGGATGGTGCTAAATCATTCATGAGAAATGCCCCCATGATTCAATCACCTCCCACTAGGACCCACCTGTAACACTGGGGAATACAACTGAACATGAGATTTTGGTGGGGACACATATTCTAATCATATCATCACCTATAAATATCACATTAGCTAAAAAAGACAGGGAAGAATAAAAGAAGGAAAGAATACCACAAAACAACCAGAAAACAAATAACAAAATGGCAGGAGTGAATTCTTGCTGATCAATAATAACATTGAATCGGAACAGATTAAACTTTCCAATAAAAAAGCACAGAATAGTGGAATGAATTAAAAACAAACAAAAAAGCGGAAAGACTTGAAACTGTACTAAAGGGCTACTGTAACCAAAACAGCATGGTAGTGGTACATAAACAGACACATAGATCATGACACAGAATAAGGAACCCGGAATTAATGCCACATTCCTACAACTATCTGATCTTTGACAAAGCTGAAAAAAATATGCAACGGGAAAGTGTCACTATTCCTAAATGTTGCTGGGATGACTGGCTAGATATATGCAGAAAATTGAAAATAGACCCCTTCCTTAAGCCATATACAAAAATTAACTCAAGATGCATTAAAGACTTAAATGTAAAACATCAAACCATAAAATCCCTGGAAGATAATCTAGGCAATACCATTATGGACATGGGAATGAACAAAGATTACATGAAGACACCAAAAGCAATTGTGCACAAACACACAAAACCCCAAATAGACAAATGGTATATAATTAAATTAAAGAGCTTCTTCACACCTAAAGAAACTATAGAGTGAAGAGACAACCTACAAAATGAAAGAAATTTTTTGTGAACTATTCATCTTACAAAGGTCTAATATCCCCATCTTTAAGGAAATTAAACAAATTTATTAAAAAAAATACTAATAAAAAGTGGGCAAAGGACATGAGCAGATATTTTTGAAAAGAAGACATACATGTAATCAAGAAAGGTGCAAAATAGCTCAAATGCACTGATAATTAGAAAAATACAAAACAAAAGTATAATGTGATAACAGCTCACATTAGTCAGAATATATATTATTTAAAAATCGAACTACAGCAGATGCTGGTGAGGTTTGGAGACAAAGGAATCCTTATGCACATCGGACGGGAGTGTAAATTAGTCCAGCCATTGTGGAAGACAGTGTGATGTTTGCCAAACACCTAAAAACAGAAATATCGTTTGACCCAGAAATCCCATTACTGGGTATATATCCAAAGGAATATAAATCATGCTATCATAAAGGCACATGCACACATATGTTCACTGCAGCACTATCTGTAATAGCAAAGACATGGAATCAACATAAATCCCATTAATAGTAGACTAAATAAAGAAAGCGTGGTACATAAACACCACAGAATACTATAGAGCCATAAAAATGAATAAGATCATGTTTTTTCCAAGAACATGATAGGAAGTGGATGCCATTATCCTTAGCAAACTAGTTCAGGAAAAGAAAACCAAATGCCACATGCTCCCATGTATAACTGGGATCTAAATGATGAGAACGCATTGACACATAGAGAGAAGCAACACACAATGAAGCCTATTGGAAAGTAGAGGACAGGAGGAGGGGGAGAATCAAGAAAAATAACTAATGAATATCTTGTGACGAAATAATCTGTACAACAAACCCCTCATGATGCAAGTTTACCTATATAACAAACCTACACATGTACCCTAAACATAAAGAAAAAGTTAGAAAAAAGAAAATGAATAAGGCCTTTTATCTGATGGCCACACAGTGTGACTATAGTCAAAAATAATTTATTCGTATATTTTGCAATATAAAAACAGTGTAGTTGGATTGTTTGTAATACAAATAATAAATGCTTGCGGGTATGGATGCTCCATTTTCTGTGATGTGATTATTACTTATTGCATGCCTGTATCAAAGTTTCTCATGTACCCCATACATATTTATACCTACTATGTATCCATGAAAATTTTTAAACATAACTATGTAGATAAGTGTGTTTTATTTATTCAAAAAGGTGAATACTGTATAATAGTAAAAATGAACTAAACAGAGATGCACATAACAACATATATAGCAATCTTTACAAACATTATATAACCATTACAATATTTTTACAATTTAGATATTATGTTCTTCCAGATGAGCAAACTGAAGTTTAATTTGGCCCAGAGATATAACCTGGAGTCAAGATCTGAATCCAGATCCAAATTTACAAGAATTCCATGTTCATATACTTTGTATGACTCTGAAAGACTTTCAGGTATTTTCCTCAGTCAAGATAGACCAGATGAAATAATAAAATATTTTGCCTTCCTACTAGTCCTCAGTTCCATTTTGTCACTGGAAGTCTATTCAGCTCTGAAGATATAGCATGTCTAAAATGGAAGACATATTTCTATTTTCTCATATACAAAGTAAACATCAATGTTTTTCTGCATGCAGCTTAGTCTGTTTTTAATTATGTGAGACAAAAGATGCACAATTTGCTCATCTAAGTATATAGATGCTAAGAATTATATTGATTCTTTTTATAATCTCATCCCCAGTTTGACAAAGCAGTTCCATAGAATACTGGTGAAAGTTTGCTCCAATGAGCAGTTATAGCAATATCATTGGTACATTGTAGGATTTTTCTGATTGAATTTTTTTCTAAAATACTATATGTAGTTATTTAATATAAAATAGTAATATTTTCTATCAATATATGCTCAATAGTTAAATATGAATTGAATTTTGCTTTGAGTGTATACAATGCACAGATTCAGCTGCATGACAATACCACTACTGATAAATTATTGATTCGTTGTCTACCAAGAAATCTCCTCTATTCTATGAGTTAACAGTTGACTCTCCTGAGTTTCCTTCTCGTTTGTCTAAAATATTTACAAATACAACCTTGTTAAATTTATAAGAAAAGTAAAAATTAGGAAATAATTATATGCTTAAAATGATATCATCTACATAGAAAATAAATGCCTTTAAAATATTGGAAAAGGATGTGAAAATGCCATTAGTGGTTGAGAAGAATAAACTTTATTATTTATAAGAACTTAAACTTAGAGCTAGTATTTTCACTTCATAATGAAGTAACTGGCATTGACCTAGTTTTTCTATCACAAATGGCTATTAAACTGCAAAAGCTATAGAAGATAACTGTTATCAATTTTTACACAATAGGCAGCATAGGATTGTGATCCCTTATAAGAGAAAAATTAGGTGACCCAAATATCCTCCCAGACATTCAGCCTGGGTAAATTTTTTTGGACTGTAGAAAAGGGAAGGGAATCTAAAACACCATATGGAGAATGAAATGAACTGAAGATGCAGAGGTTAAATCCAATGCTACTAAGCTGGTTGACATTGTTTAAAAAAGGTACTAGAGAAAAGGGAGCTGTGTAGGAAAGGAGATGCGGAAATATGCTTCAGGGATCTTCTCAATTGTTTGTTTGGCTGAGTACCATCGCTGTTGCACAGGCATGTGGGTAAGATTTCACATGGTTGAGCAAAGCACTCCTGGGGAACATCCTGGAACATCATTTACATGGAAATTGTGAACTGAATATCTACAAATGCTCACATAACTTTAAACCTGTTAAATTTAAGTGGTAAATCTTACTAACCATGCTGGATATACAGGTATATACTCCAGAAATACTAGACTCTAAGGAATAGAACTAATGAAGCATTAGCAAAGGGTACTTAAAATCCACCTTAAAGCCTATAGCCAAACATAAACAAAACAGATCTGCATGTAAATTAACCACCTGTCAGAACAGCAGATAACAAATAGAATACTATGCTACAGGAGACAAGAAAATCCAATCAAAAATACAGAATCTATAATGCCCAGCACATGACCAAAATTTTTAGATATATGCTAAAAGACAACTTTGTTCCATAAACAGAATGAAAAAAATGCCAAATTATGAAATTACTATACAAGATATTAAAACAACTATTACAAATATAGTCAAGGATTTAAAAGATCAACCAGTAAGAAAATAAGGGAATCTCAATTCATACAAAGAAAATACAAAAAGTTATCAAACAGAAATTTCATAAATTAAAACAGAATATCAAAAATTAAAAATTCATGAAGGGATGTTGTAAGTTTAGAAATGTAGAAGAAAAATATAATTACAAATACAAGACAATAACAGTTATTCAAACTGAAGCACAAAGATAAAACTGTAAAACCAAAAGTGACTCAGTGAATACTGTGGCAGTATCACATAGTCTATATATGTGTTATTGATATGCCAGGGGGAGAGAAATGAAGTATAGTGGCAGAGAAAAACATTTCAAGAAATAAAGTCATAAATATTTCAATGTTGATGAAATAATGTGAACCTCTCCCATTTATCACCACTGATTCCAGAGAAATACAAACTACCATCAGAGATTACTACAAACAACTCTATGTACATAAACCAGTAAATCTGAAAGAAATGGATAAACTCCTGGCTGCTTACACCCTCCCAAGACTAAACCAGGAAGAAGTTGAATCCCTGAATAGACCAATAACAAGATCTGTAGTTGAGGCAGCAATTGATAGTCTACCAACCAAAAAAAGTCCAGGCCCAGTTGGGTTCACAGCTGAATCTACCGGACGTACAAAGGGGAGGTGGTATCAAGCCTTCTGAAACTATTTCAAACAATAGAAAAAGAAGAAATACTCCCTAACTCATTTTATGAGACCAACATCATCCTGATACCAAAACCTGGCAGAGATACAATTAAGAAAGAAAACTTCAGGCCAATATCCATGATGAACATTGATGCAAAAATCTTCAATAAAATACCAGCAAACTGAGTGCTACAGTATATCAAAACTTATCCAACACCATCGAGTAGGCTTCATCCCAGGGATGTAGGGCTGGTTCAACATAGGAAAATCTATAAAGGTAATCCATCACATTAACAGAACCAAAGACAAAAAACACATGATCATCTCAATGGATGCAGCAAAGGCCTTCAACAAAATTCAACAGTGGTTTATGCTAAAAACTCTCAATAAACTAGGTATCAATGGAATGTATCTCAAAATAATAAAAGCTAATTATTGCTCAAGAAAATAAGAGAGGACACAAACAGATGGAATAGCATTCCATGCTCATGGTTAGGAAGAATCAATATTGTGAAAATGGCCATACTGCCCAAAGTAATTTATAGATTCAAGGCTATCCCCATCAATCTACCATTGACCTTCTTCACAGAACTGGAACCAGGCACTTTAACCTTCATATGGAACCAAAAGAGAGCCTGCATAGCAAAGACAATCCTAAGCAAAAAGAACACAGCAGGAGGCATCATGCTACCTTACTTCAAACCAGTATCATACTGAATGGGCATAAACTGGAAGCATTCCCTCTGAAATCTGGCACTAGACAAGGATGCCCTCTCTCACCATTCCTATTCAATATAGTACGGGAAGTTCTAGCCAGAGCAATCAGGCAAGAAAAAGAAATAAAGGGTATTCAAATAGGAAAGGAGGAAGTCAAATTGTCTCTATTTGCAGATGACATGATTGTATATTTAGAAGACTCCATCGTCTAAGCCCAAAATCTCCTGAAACTGATAAGCAACTTCAGCCAAGTCTCAGGATAGAAAATCAATGTGCAGAAATCACGAGCATTCCTATACAACAATAACAGACTTAAAGAGAGCCAAATCAAGAAGGAACTGCCATTCCCAATTGCTACAAAGAGAATAAAATACCTAGGAATACAACTAACAAAGGATGTAAAGGACCTCTTCAAGGAGAACTACAAACCACTGCTCAACAAAATAAGAGAGGACACAAACATATGGGAAAACAT
This sequence comes from Callithrix jacchus, assembly GCF_049354715.1. NCBI lineage: Eukaryota > Metazoa > Chordata > Mammalia > Primates > Cebidae > Callithrix > Callithrix jacchus. The sequence goes on from NC_133524.1 coordinate 142,063,345, forward strand.
TCCATGCTCAAGGTTAGGAAGAATCAATATTGTGAAAATGGCCAGACTGTCCAAAGTAATTTATAGATTCAATGCAATCCCCATCAAGCTACCTATGACCCTCTTCACAGAACTGGAAAAAAACACCTTAAACTTCATATGGAACCAAAAGATAACCTGCATAGCCAAGAAAATCCTAAGCAAAAAAGAACGAAGCCGGAAGCATCACTCTGCTGGACTTCAAACTATACTACAAGGCTACAGTAATCAAAACAGCATGGTACTGGTACCAAAACAGAGATATAAGCCAATGGAAGAGAACAGAGGCCTTAGAAGTAATGCCACACACTTAAAACCATCTGCTCTTTGACACACCTGACAAAAACAAGCAATGGGGAAAGGATTCCCTGTTTAACACATGGTGTTGGGAAAACTGGCTAACCATGGGCAGAAAGCAGAAACTGGATCCCTTCCTGATTCCTTATACTAAAATTAACTTCAGATGAATTAAAGACTTAAATATGAGACCTAACACCATAAAAACCCTAGAAGAAAACCGAAGCAAAATCATACAGGACATAGGCATAGACAAAAACTTCATGACTAAAACACCAAAAGCAATGGCAACAAAAGCCAAAATAGACAAATGGGACCTAATTAAACTTAAAAGTTTCTGCATAGCAGAAGAAACAATCATTAGAGTGTACCAGTAACCAACAGAATGGGCAAAAATTTTTGCCATCTATCCATCTGACAAAGGGCTAATATCCAGACTCTACACAGAGCTAAAGCAGATTTACAACAAACAAACAAACAAACAAACAAACACATTCAAAAGTGGGCAAAGAATATGAACAGACAGTTTTCAAAAGAAGACATATATGAGGCCAACAAACATATGAAAAAAATCCTCAACATCACTGGTCGTTCGAGAAATGCAAATCAAACCAAATTGAGATACCATCTCACTCCAGTTAGAATGGCAATCATTAAAAAATCTGGAGACAAGAGATGCTGGAGAGGATGTGGAGAAATAGGAACACTTTTACACTGTTGGTGGGAGTGTAAATTAGTTCAGCCATTGTAGAAGACAGTGTGGTGATTCCTCAAGGATCTAGAAATAGAAATTCCATTTGATTCAGCAATGCCATTACTGGGTATACATCCAAAGGATTATAAATCATTCTATTATAAAGACACATGCACAGGTGTATTCATTGTTGCACTATTTACCATAGCAAAGACCTGGAACCAACACAAATATCCATCAATGATAGACTGGATAAAGAAAATGTGGCACATGTACAACATGGAATACTATGCAGCCACACAAAAAGATGAATTCATGTCCTTTGTAGGGATATGAATCAATCTGGAAAACATCATCCTCAGCAAACTGACACAAGAACAGAAAACCTAACACTGCATGTTCTCACTCATAGGCAGGTGTTGAACAATGAGAACACATGGGCACAGGGAGGGGAATATCACTCACTGGGGGCTGTTGGGGACTGGGAGGCTAAGAGAGGGGCAGCTGGGGTGGGGAGGTTGGGGAGGGATAACATTAGCAGAAATCCCTGATGTAGGTGATGAGGGGATGAAGACAGCAAACCACCATGGCATGTGTGTACCTGTGCAACAGTCCTGCAAGATCTGTACATGTACCCCAGAACTTAAAGTACAAAAATAAATAAATAAATACATAGAAATATGAACCTATATCCAGGAAGATCAAGAAAACTGACTCAAGCAGAATAAATTAGAGTAAAATTTCGGCAGGACACATAACAACCAAATTGCTGAAACTCAATAATGAAAATAAAACTTAAAGTAACCAAAGAAAAAATATGTGTTATATAGAGGGAAACAACCTTAGTAATTATAGCTGATTGTTCATAAGGAACAATGCAAACAGAAATCTATGGAATAAAATATTTAAATGTTTTAATTGTATAGCTACCAAAAATATCCTTACAAGTGAAAATAAACAAATATATATTCAGGAAAATACAGCAGAGAAAATCTATGACCAACAGACTTGCAAGAGAGAAACAGTTCAAGGGAGCTCTTTAAGCCAAAGAATATGCATCAGATGAAAAACTTCAATCAAAAGTTAAAAAAATTCAGAAATTGGAAATATATGGGTAAATGTATTTTGTCCCATTCTTATTTTTTTCATTTTAATAATATAATTTATTTAACCTGATATATCCATAATACTGTCATTTCAATATATAATCAATATAAAAATTATCAGTGAAATATTTAATTTTTAAAATTTCTTTAAAGTATAATTGAATATATCACCTACTGGTTAGGATGTAAAAAGCTGGACGAAGTGTCAACCCCCAAATGAGTGAAAGGAAAAAAGCTGGTTATTCTACAAAATTATAATTTCTCCTTGACTCATTTTTATAGCTAAGATCTCAGAACACCCACCTAATGTTAAAACTAAAGAAAAACAACATTCAAGGGGTAATAGAACATAATGCACTTGCTTATCTGAGGCAGAGCTTGAGAATAACATATTTCACCATAAAATTGCTATGAAGAATTCTGCTAAACTCGGTAATAATTTGCTAGAGGATGGAAAAGGGCAAGTGCAATATACAACACTTGAATGACACAGAACCAAGAGGGAATTGTCCTCATTCATTCACAGGCTTTTTTTGCACAATGGGAGCTCAAAAGAAAAATTAGAGTCAATGAAGGAGAGCTGAAAAAGTCTTCTGTATGATACAGACCTACGGGAGGGAAGAAACATCTGCTGAGGAAAAGGGACAAAGGGACACCTGGGACCTTCTTAATCCCCCCTTGGGAACAGAAGTCTTAAGCTTCTGGGAAAAGTACAGAAAACACTGATGTCTCCAAGTCATAAGTAGCCCCGTTGTGGCTAGAGGAAGGGATCATAACAACACCATTTATCTTAGGGTAGACGCAAGGGTTGAGCCCATTAGAAATCACTAACCACTATGGGAGGGATAAAATCACTGAGCAATCCCATTCTTGAGACTCAGGGGCACAGGACACATGTAAGGTTAAGGCTAACTAGGACTATGTCCCTTGTACATAGATTGGAAAATTCAATATTGTTAAAAGAACAAGTTTCTCCCAAATCAATGTATAGATTAAATGTGAGCCCAACTGAATTGTCAGCAAGATTTTAAAAAACAGATGAAAAATTGATTATAGAAGTGCTAATGAATTAGGATAAAATATTTCAATAAATCTTTCAATAAAATTACAATAATCAAGGCAGTATGGCATTTGAAAATTCATAGGCATATAAAATTATAAAATAGACTAGATAGTTCAGAAATTTACCTAAACAATTGTAGCCAACTAATTTGTGAGAGGGTGAAAAGGAAATTCAATTAAGGCAGGATAGTGTTTACAACAAAGAATTCTGGAATATTCAGTCATCCCTAAATTTACAAAATGAACTATACCACACACACTATAAAAAATTAACTTTAAATAGAACACAGACCTCATTATAAATTTAAAAACTATCAACCTCCTAGTATAAAACGTAGGTGAAAATCTTTGTAACCTTAGTTTAGACAAATAATTCATACATATGACAATTAAATCATAAGTCACAAAAGCAAAAATTATAAATTAGACATTCCCAAACATAAAATGTGTATCTCTGAAATATAACTTTTAAGAGGATAAAATAGTGAATGACAGACTGTGGGAAAATATTTGTAAATCATATATTTGTCAAAATATAAAACACCAATATATATCCATAATATAAAAACACCTCTTAATGAATCACTAGAGAATATGTACAGATGACAAACAAACACATAACACTTTACCCCAAATTATTAGGCATTAGGGAAGTGCAAACTAAAGCCACAATTAAATGTCACTTCATATTCATTAGAATGACTACAAAAAACACAAGGAAAATACCAAGGGCTTGTAAAGACGTTGATATCGAGCAACTGTAATATTTATGCCTTAATGATGAGAAATGAAGACTTGTATAGCCACTTTGGAAAACAATTTACCAGTTTCTTATAAAGTTAATTATACACTTGCCATATGACCCAGCAATCCTACTTAATGAAACCTCATTCACACAAAAACCTGCATGTGATAGTTTACAGGACCTTTCTTCCTAATCACTAATAACTCTACACAGCCTAAATGTCCTTCAAGCGGTAATGGATTAACAAACTGTGAAACATTCCTGTAATGCAATATTATTGGCAGTAAAATCATTGGAATGATTCCACTTATCTGGTGGTCTGAAAAGGACCTATCTATAGGAACTGAGGGCAGATTAGTGGTTCCCATGGTTTCACTGTAAAAGGGCCATAACAGGGAATGTTTTGCAGTCATGGAACTGTCCTATATCTTGATTATGGTCACGTATACAGGACTCTATGCATTTGTCAAGACAACTAAAGCAGTAAACCAATAACTAATTTTACTGTATGTAAATTTAAAAAGTAGAAATGAGGATAAAATGTTTTTAAGAATAAAATTTTAGAGAATAACTGTCAGCCAAGTTGCACTATAAGAAGTGTTAAAAAGAAATTCATCAGACATAAAATTTTATCTACCCTAAATGAGGGGCACTAGAAATGGTATAAATGACTATAAAGAGCATGTTATTTTTTTCTTATTTTTAATTGTTTAAAAACACAATTGGCTGTCTAAAGCAAAAACAGAAGCAACGTATTATACATTTATGTTATATGTAAAAATAAAATGAATAAAAAGAATAGCACAAAAATGTAAATGAGGAATTAGTAGTATACACTTTTACTTTGCAGTAAATATGAAGTAGTATAATAATATGTACACATAACCTATGATTAATAAAAATATACATTTTAAACACCAGGACAAACATTATTTTAAAAACAGAATAAATGAACATAAAATGGAATTATAATACTTTATTAAAAAGTAAACAGAAAACAAGGAAAAGACTGCAAGGACAAGTGGAACAAATATTTAAATATAGCTAGTTGGTAGAGGTTAAACCCACCATATCAGTGCACTATACTTGACAGTTTAACATCTGCCAGTTGCAAAAGAGAAATTTTGTTAATATTCTACTCCATTTTCATAGGCCCATCTAGGAGGGACAAATTTGGAATTGAGAGACCACAAACTTTTATCGAGAAGAAACACTTGTAAAACAACTCTATAGTTAACATCATACTCAATGGGGAAAACAAAATAATGACTTCGCTCTAAGAACAGGAGCAAGGCAAATAGGTTTTCTTTTAGCCACTTCTATTAAAAATTGTACTGGAAATCCAAGCCTCTGCAAAAATGGCAAGAAAAAACAAATGTATCTTATACAGATTGTCTGTGTATGTGATTCTGTATACAAATACACACACACACACACACACACACAGTATCCAGAAAAGTGTAAAATATTATATTCACACAACATATATTGACAATTGTTTCTAAAGCTTATATGGAAATTCAGCAGACCCAGAATACCCAATGAAAGCCTGAGAAACAGGCAAAAAGTTGTGGAATTCACATTAACCAATATAAAATTTGGTATAAAACTACAAAAATTCAGATAATTTGGTATTGGCAAAATAATACAGTAAGTCCCCACTTAACATTGTCCATAGACTTTGGAAACTGTAACTTTAAGGAAAATAATGTATGCAAAAAACAATTTTCCCATAGGTAAATTGATATAAATAAGAGTAGTATGACATATTTCTCAGCATGAGAACATCACCAAACTTCTAAATAGATACCCCAGCATTTCTAATATTAAACATTAAAGTAAATGAGAGTTATACATACATTTAAGAAAGAGTAATAAAGACAAGTAAGATAATTATTTACCCAAATTTTGATTAGCACATGAGTGATGACAGTTGTAGTGGTGGTGGATTAAATCAGATAATAAATATTCGCAGACCAAAAATTGTAGGGCGTACCTCCTAACACCATGCAATCTGAAAACAAACAAGAACAAATAGGATAGGCTCACTTAGCACTTTTGTATCACATCATTTATTGTCATCCATCTATGATTGTTGCATACTTTATGAATTTTTATTTAACAATGATATTTGTTTATTCATTCTTTTTCTAACCCAGGATAGGAGGCTATTTCATCACAATGCACATTCAAACCTACAACCAACAGCCTACACTCACATGGACTGGGACAATGTAGACATTCGTTGAGATGTGGGAAGAAATCAGAATACCTGAAAAGCACACACACACACACACACACACAGAGATGTGGGGAGAACATGCAAACACCACACAGACAGTGGCCCCTGCTATGAATCAATTTTTTTCTCATCAACGTTATAAAAAATGGTATTAATGAAATGATGTCGTTAAAGGAGCTTCTGTACACACATAAACAGTACACAATGGAGATGCTAGAAATAGACCCACACAAACATAGTAAACTGATTTTTTGCAAACTCCAAAAACAATTCAATGAAGAAAGGACAATCTGTTCAACAAAGAACACTAAAAAGTTGGACTTCTACATTTAGATAAATGAATATAGACAAATATCTTTGGTGTTTCACAAATGTTAACTCAGTATGTGTGATAGATCATGATGTAAAATGAAAAATGTAATATTTCTAGAAGAAAACATTGTAAAATGCAAAAATGTAAAACTTCTAGAAAAAACATTGGGAAAAATATGGCTGAGCTGGAATTTGGTGATAAGTTAGTAGAGAAAAGATCAAAATCATGACCCACAAAGGAAAAAAATTGTAAGTTGTACATTAAAAAAATAATATACTTCTGCTCTGTGAAAGATAATGTTAAGAAAATGAAAATACAAGAGGACACCAACAAATCAAGAAACATTCTACATTCATGGATAGGAAGAGTCAATATTATGAAAATGGCCATGCTGCATAAAATAAATTATAGATTCAATACTATTCCCATTGAATCACTATTGACATTCTTCACAGAATTAGAAGAAACTATTTTAAAATTTACCTGGAATCAAAAATAGAACCTGAATAACCAAGATAATCCTAAGAAAGAAAAAAAAATGCTGGAGAGATGATGCAAATCACACTACCTGACTTCAAACTATACTACAAGGCTACAGTAACCAAAACAGCATGGTACTGATATAAAAACAGACAAATAGACCAATGGAACAAAATAGAGAACTCAGCAATAAGAATGTACACCTATAACCATCTGATCTTCAACAAACCTGACAAAAGCAAGCAATGGAAAAAGGGTTTCCTATTTAATAAATGCTGCTGAGAGAACTGGCTAGTCATATATAGAAGATTAAAATTGGACCCCTTCTTTACACCTTATACAAAAATTAAGTCAAGATGTATTAAAGACTTAAATGAAAACTGAAAACTATGAAAACTCTAGAAGAAAATCTATGCAATACAATTTAGGACATGGGTACGGCCAAAGACACCAAAAGTAATTGCAACAAAAGCAAAAATTGACAAATGGGATCTAATTAGACTAAAGAGTTTCTGCACACCAAATAAACTATCAACAGAGCAAACAGAATGGGAGAAAAAATTTGCAATATATCCATCTAATGATAGTCTAATACCCAGAGTCTACAAGGAACTTAAACAAAATTACAAGAAAAAAAGAACCTCATTAAATAGTGGACTAAAGACAAGAACAGACAATTATCAGAAGAAGACATTAATGCGGCCAACAAACATGGAAAAAGCTCAACATCTCTGATCATTAGGAAAATGTAAATCAAAACCACAATGAGATACTATCTCATGCCAGTCAGAATGACAATTATAAAAATTCAAGAAGCAACAGATGCTGGTGAGCTTGCAGAGAAAAAAGAATGCTTTTACACTGTTGTTGGGAGTATAAATTAGTTTAACCATTGCAGAAGACACTGTGATGATTCCTCAAAGACCTAGAGGCAGAAATACCACTTGACCCAGCAATTCCATTACTGACTATATCCCCCCAAAATATAAATCATTCTTTTATAAAAATACATGCACATGTATGTTCACTGTTGCACTATTCACAATAGCAACAACATGGAATCAACCCAACTGCCTATCAATGATCGACTGGATAAAAAAGATGTGGTACATAGGGCCGGGCACAGTGGCTCATGCCTGTAATTCCAGCAGTTTGAGAGGCCCAGATAAGCACATCAGCTGAGGTCAGGAGTTCGAGATCAGCCTAGACAAAATGGTGAATCCCCAAATCTACTAAAAATACAAAAAACTTAGCTGGGCATTGTAGTGGGCACCTGTAATCCCACCTACTTGGGATGCTGAGGGAGGAGAATCACTTGAACCTGGGAGGCGGAGGTTGCAGTGAGCCGAGATATTGTCACTGCACTTCAGCCTGGGCAACGAAAGTGGAACTCCATCTCAAAAAGAGAAAGAAAGGAAGAAAGAAAGAAAATATTGTACATATACTCCATGGCATACTATGCAACCATTAAAAGGAATGAAATCATATCCTTTGCAGGAACATGAATGGTGCTGGAAGCCATTATCCTCAGCAAACAAGGCAGGAACAGAAAACCAAACACAACTTGTTACTTGTAAGTGGGAGCTGACTGACGGGAACACATGGGCACATGGAGAGGAACAACACACAATGGGGCCTGTCGGAGTGGGTCAGGGAGGTAGAACACCAGGAATAATAGCTAATAAATGCTGGGCTTAGTTTCTGGGTGATGGGTAGATCTGTGAAACAAAGCACCATGGCACACCTTTACCTATATAACAAAACTGCACATCCGGTACATGTACCCCAGAGCTTAAAAGTTGAAGAAATATAAAATGACAATACAAGCCACTGTCTGAGAGAAAATATTTGCAATATACATGTCTAATCGTGGACTCTTACCCAAAATATACAAAGAAGTCTTACAATGCAACAATATGAAAACAACCCAATTTGTAAAATGCACAAAAGATCTGAACCCAAACCTCACCAAAGTTAAAGAGATGGCAAATAGGCATATAAAAAGAAGCAGAACATCATTTGTTTTTAGTGAATTGCAAACTAAATCAATGATATAACATCACATATTCATAAGAATGACTAAAATACAAACCAAAAACAAAACAACCAGACAATATTAACTGCTGATGATGATGTGGAACAATAGGAACCCTGATTAACTGCTGCTGGGTGTGAAATGGTACTGCTACATTGGAAGATAGCTTGGGCATTTTTACAAAGGTAGAAGGATGAAAACAACGTGATTATTTTCAAAAGATTCAGAAAAATCGTTTGACAATGTTCATCACAATTCCTGATCAAAAGATCTAGAGACATTAGGGGAAAAAAACATTCTCCTCACTTGAAAAATGTCTTCTAAGAAAATCTTATAGCCATCATTACTGTCAATAATAGAGGGAAAATGAAATAATACTAATTCACACACTATCTCTATTTAACATTGTGCTGTAGGTTCTAACCAGTATAATAAGAAAATATAAATGAAGACATGAAGTTTTAAAAGAATAAGTTAAACTGCTTTATTTATAGATGACAAAATACTATATGCAGAAAATCCTAAAATCACACCCGCAAAAGTTCAAGAATTCATAGCTGGTTCAACTATGTCAAAAGATACATGATCAATAAAGAAAAATCAATTGTTCATATAAATATAAATATATATACATATCATGTGTATTAGCAATGAACAACTAAAAAATAAAATTAGGAACAGAGTTTCATTTGCAATAGCATCTAAAAAATAAAATACTTAGGAATAAATTTAAGAAAATAAGTGCACAATTTGTATGCTGAAAACCATGATACATGCTGAGACAAATTTTAAAAGATTTAAATAAAAGGAGAAGCATTTCATGATCATGGATTAGAAGACTCAGCATTGTTAAGTTTGCAGGCGTCCCCAACATTGATCTCTAACTACAATCATTATCAAAATTCCATGTGCAACCTTTTTTCTTTTTTAACTTTGATTTAAGTTTAGGGGTCCATGTGCAGGATGTGCAGGTTTGTTACGCAGGTAAATATGTGTCATGGGAGTTTGTTTTATAAACTATTTTACCACCCAAGTATTAAGCCTGGTATCTGTTAGTTATTCTTCCTGATCCTCTCCCTCATTCCACCCTCCACCCTCTGATGGGTCCCAGTGTGTGTTGTTCAACTCTATGCGTCCATGTGGTCTCATCATTTAGCTCCCACTTATAAGTGAGAACATGCGGTGTTTGGTTTTCTGTTCCTACTTTAGTTTGCTGAGAATAACGGCTTCCAGTTTAATCCACGTCCTTGCAAAAGACATGATCTTGTTCCTTTTTATGGCTGCATAGTATTCCATAGAGTATATGTGCCACATTTTTGTAATCCAGTCTGTCATTGATGGGCATTTGGGTTGAGTCCATGCCTTTGCTATTTTGAATAGTGTTGCAATGAACATACAGGTGCAAGTATTTTTATAATAGAATGATTTATATTCCTTTGGGTATATATGTGGTATGGTATTGGGATTGATGGATCAAATGGTATTTCTTCCTCTAGGCCTTTGAGGAAGCACCAAACTGTCTTCCACAATGGCTGAACTAATTTACACTCCCACCAACAGTATATAAGTGCTTTCTCTCCACAACCTCACCAGCATCTCTTGTTTTTTGACTTTTTAATAATAGGCATTATGACTGGTGTGAGATGGTATCTCATTGTGGTTTTGATTTGTATTTCTGTAATGATCAGTAATGTTTAGCTTTTTACAAAAATGCTTGTTCACCTCATGTATGTCTTCGTTTGAAAAGTGTCTGTTTGTGTCCTTTGCCAACTTTTTAATGGGATTATTTTTCCTTATTAATTTGTTTAAATTTCTTCTAGACTCCGGATATTAGACCTTTATCAGATAAATAGTTTACACAGTGTTTCCTCTCATTCTGTAGCTTGTCTGTTTACAAAGTTTCTTTTGCTATGCAGAAGCTCTTTAGTTTAATTAGATCCCATTAGTCAATTTTTGATTTTGTTACAATTGCTTTTAGTGTCTTACTAGTGAAGTCTTTGCCCCTGCCTATGTGCTGGGATAACTGGCTAGCTATATGCAGAAAAATGAAACAGGACTCCTTGCTTACCATAGAATTGAAAGTGCAAAAATAAACACTTAAATTTATGTTCAGTTGATTTTTAATAAATAATGAAGGCAATTTAATTAGAGAAAATATAGTATTTTCAAAAAATGGTGCTGAGACAATTGTACTTATAAATGACAACCAGCAAATTGAATTTCATTAAAATTTAAAACTTTTCACTTCAATTTATATTATTAAGAAAATAAAAATACAATCTTACAGAGATAGGAGAAAAAACTTGCAAATAGTGTATATTCTAAAAAAAATCTGTAAACAACTCTTACAACTCAATAATAAGACAAAAACCCAGTAACAAATGTGCAAAAAATTTGAATAGGCATTTCAATAAAAAGATGCATAAAATATGCTTAAAAAATGCTTAAGTCATTGAGCAAATGCAATTTAAAACCACAATAAGCTATCATTTTATACCCACCAGAGTGGCTAAAATACAAAACACCACAATAACTGTTTTTGAAGTTTTGGAGAAATTCGAACCTTCATATACTGTTGTTAAAAACTATTTGTACAGCCACTTTGTAAAACAGTTAATATTCTTAATAAACAAAGCATGGACTTGCTACAATACCTCATAGAACAGTTGATGTCCACATGATTATTTGTGACTGAAAGTTTATGACAGTATTCTAAATAATAGCCAAAAAGTGGAAACAACCTAAATGTCCATCAAATGGTGAATAGATTTAAAAAAGCAATAATTTTATACAATGGAATTCTATTCATCAATTCAAAGGTGTAAAGTATTGATATATTCTAAAGCCTGGTTGAACCTTCAAAAACATTTTGCTAACTAAAAGAATCCAAAACCAGAGACCACATATAGTATGATTCCATTTTAATGAATTGTGGGAAAAGGCACCTCCATAGAGGCAGAAACCATAAGTGTTTTCCTGGGCTTGGGGTGGGGACAGAGATTGACTGCAAATGAGTTGGAGGGAATTTTAGGGAGTGATAGAAATGTTTTAAGTCTAGATTTTGGTGATGCTTTCATAGCTCTCTAAATTTACTCTAAATCATTGAATTGAATTGTACACTTTTTTATTTTTACTTTTATTTTTTTGGAGATGGAGTCTCACTCTGTCACCCAGGCTGCAGTGTGGTGGCATGATCTCTGCTCACTGCAACCTCTGCTTCCTGAGTTCAAGAGATTCTCCTGCCTCAGCCTTCGGACTAACTGAGACTACAGGCATGCACCACCACGCCCAGCTAATTTTGTATTTTTAGTAGAGATAGGGTTTCTCCATGTTGGTCAGACTGGGCTCCAACTCCCAACCTCGGGTGATCCACCCGCCTCAGCCTCCCAAAATGCTGGGATAACAGGCATAAGCCACTGCTCCAGGTTTAATGTTATCATTTATTAAATATGTGACATATTCTTAATGTTATTATTTATTAAATATATGACATATTCTTAAGTACATAAATGCATGGTCTCATTTCACTCACAAAATAAGTCTGTGGGGTATTATTCATATTTTACAAATAAGGAAATTGAAACAGAGAGTGTCTTAGACTGTCGGGTCTGCTGTTACAAAAGTATCATAAGCTGGTTAATACACACTACTAATATTTATTTCTTATAGTTCTTGAGGCTGAGATTTTTGACATCAAAGCACTGGTAGGTTTGGTGTCTGCTGAAGACCTGCTTTCTGGTTCATAGATGGCTATCATCTTCTGGCTCTGTGCTCCCATGGTAGAATGGACAAACAAGCTCCCTGGGGGCTTTTTCTGTAAGTGCACTAAACCCATTCACGAGAGCTTCGTCCTCTTGACTGAATCACCTCCCAAAGGTCCCACTTGCAAATGCTATCAAGTTAGGAATTAAGTTTCAACATAGGAATTTTGGGAAATGCAGATATTCAGTCGATAGCAGAGAAATAAGTTACTCAGGCCCAAGGTCATATAGGTATTCAGGATTGAAATCGAAATCTGTCTGATTTCTAAGCACATGTCCATTATACTACCATACGGTTTAAAATATTATTTTTTGTAGTAGACCCCTTTTAAAACAAAATGCTATCCAAGTAGTGTTTATAAAGATAAGTGCAGAACTTCCTTGTTAGGTAGGGAGTCAAACATTGTCTTGATATCCCCTTTTCTCACCTGTCACAGTGGCAGACATGGATTTACTGAGGCTCTAATGCATAAAGTCCCTTACTCTTATTTTCTACCTCCTTCAGCATTTCATATTTGCATGGGGAAGAGATTGCACTGAAATGATAAAGTCCCATCTTATTTTTGTCACACTTCCTTATCCAGAAAGAATTACTTTATTTTTTATTTTTGAGACAGAGTCTCACTCAGGCTGGAGTGCAGTAGCATGATTTCAGCTCACCAAAACCTCAGCTTCCTGGGTTCAATTGATTCTCCTGCCTCAGCCTCCCGAGCAGCTGGAATTACAGGTGCCCGCCACCATGCCCAGCTAATTTTTGTATTTTTAGTAGAGACGAGGTTTCGCCATGTTTGATAGGCTGGTCTCGAACTCCTGACCTCAGGTGATCCACCCACCTTGGTTGGTCCCCCAAAGCACTGTGATTTCAGGTGTGACCCACCATGCCCAGCCCATAGAGAATATTTTATGAAGTAGTTTCTATGCAACTGTTTCAACCAATAGCAATGCAGTTTTATTTCCCTCAGCAAGAGTTTCAAGCAGAAAACATATTTGTGTTATGTCGGTAAGGAGGAATATCTGGAGAAACTATTGAAAAAAAATGGTAATTTCCTGCAAATGAAATTTAGGTGATTGCAAGAATGTGATACAGCATGAGGAAAAGCCTGTATGTGATGTTAAGCTGGTTTACAAAGGAAAATCATCAGATTGACTTGCCTTCCATTTTCATCCTACAAGAATGGAAAAAAACAGAATGCAATTTATGATGTGTGTCTGACACTGTATATTCTTGGGTAGATTTCAGTTCTTTTAAGGTTAATCTGAAACAAAGGTAGAAATCATGAGGCAGATGTCAAAGCTCTAGGTCTAGAATCTGGAAATCACAGCAGAACAGGGAACAATAATTCAAGATATGGTTACAGAATGAGGTATATCCTTGACAGATAGCAAGGAAAATATACCATGGTCTTGAAGGCCCAATGTTCAGCTCAGTTTCTGATCTTATTCACTTTATAGATTCATCATGGCATTTAAACCCAAATGATATTATTTATGCACAAATGTACATGAAAAGATCACTTACTGTGATGCCCTAGTGTACCTTGCAGATTCTCTTCACTCCTGTTGATTCTGTTCACAAGACACAAATAATTGCAGAAAACCAGTCATTGTGACTTGGGCAAAAAGATTCTGAGAAAGTAGTCACTGAAATGAATACAATTCATGAAGATTACAGAAAAGAATGCTACTTCCAATGCTTATGGACTTGAAGACTCATAATCTATATGATTACAAAGAAGTCTCTCATCACTCTGAGCCTTATTCTTCTCTTTAAGATGTGGTATTTTGAAAATGGGCATAGGAGGGTGATCATAAACAAAAAATTACTCTTAATGCTTCTACTTGGAGCTATTATACTGTAAATTTCACTCTTTTTCCACAAGTTATGGACTTGTTAGTCTCAAGGTCAAGCCCAAAATCAATAGGGTGGAGGAGTATATTCTGCTCATGGGGAAGACCTTTTCATTGTTTGAAGGCAATAATTGTGAACAATCAGTGTTTATCACACAACTCTTAAAAGGTAATCATTGTAAAAATATATGTGTATTTCTTTCATACTATGCGTGTTAAAGTTAAATTTTGATAGATAACACAATTCCCACCTTTCTTTCTTAAATATTATATATTCACATTGCATTCTGAGATCTGTTCTATAATTTTAGCAACGATATTTTTTCCTTCAAGTTTACTTACTTACAAACTTGATTTAAATGAAATTTGGAATATATCAAATCCAAATCAAGTTCAGAGTTATACGTAACTATTTATATTATTCTACTCCTTTAATTGTAATTAATTTGACTATTTGAAAAAATTAATTAATTACCTACCTAATTATTCCTACATCAAACCACCACAGGTATTGTGGAACTTACTGCAAGACAAGTGGTAGATAATTCATTCTGATTAACAATGCCACACTTGAATATATTTTGAGAATTCCAAATAATGAGTTCACAGAAGAGACTGATTTGAAATATTCATTCACTGTTTAATGTAAAACAATGCACCCTTAAAGAATACAATCTTAACATAAATTCTAAATGGGAAAGGGTAAAATTTGAATAAACTTAATGATGTATTTTCCAATCCCTTCTTGAAAACACTTTTAAAATATGAATTGTTGTCATGATTTTTTTAATTGTAAAGGCTATACCAGACGCCAAAAAATTAATATGCAATGAAGACAGGCCTTAAAAGCACTTCAAGGTCAATATTAGCCCACCTTCTTATAAAAAGTTCTATGTAGTAGATGCTTTTCTAGATACTGCATCTATGTGTTGGTGGGATGTGGGCTTATTATCCAGAATATACCTTTACACACAACAATCTGAAACTGAACTTTTCCTACTAACTAGCTTTGTGATCTTGGGCCAGTCACTGTATCTCTGTAACACAGTATTCTCATTCTAGCTTTGCTACCTGAACACTTCTGACATTTGACCAAACCTGTTTCCTTCCAAGATGTTAAAAATAATTCTAGTATCTCCATCACAATGTTGCTGTGATGGTTAGAAGAGAAAGTGTATCTGAAAACACTTTATAAACTGTTAGGCATTACCTAAATGCTAAAAAGAGCATCTATCCAGCTTACTTTAAAAAAACGGTGAGGAAAATGTGAATCAATTCATGTCAATGAATGAACGAATAAAGGGTTTCTACCCTTCTCATCCTCATTTGTTTGTGCCTTTGTCATTGAACTTGTTATAGTCTGCCATATACTGCATATTTTTGTGTTTCTGTCTCGCCCAGTAGATTCTAAGTAATTGAAGGGCTTAAGCTGTATTACTTCATTTACCTCTTTGCTTTGTGTAATAGCCTATGGCACATGGTGAATCCGCAGCAGCTTAAACTATGATGTGCCAGACACTGTTCTCAGCACTTCATATATATTAATTCATTTAAACCTCAAATGTTCGAGTGAGAATGATGAAAGCTTAGGTGAATTCAGTGACAATGAGAATGGAAAATGAATTTAAGAGGATAACTAAGCAGGTCTTCTTAACAGTTTATTTAAGAATCTATCAAATTCAAGGCAATAGTTTGGATACTACTTTATCCAGGAGAGCTTTGAGATTTTATTATCATTAATAAATTTACCCTTTGTTCACCACTGTATGCGTCTGTCTTATCAAACAAAACACAAGACAGGTTCCCAAGTCCTCCAATTTTTAATTCAATGCTAATCAGCTTCCAGAGAAATTCTGTGTTAGGACAAATATGTCCCAGGTCCAGGTCTATGTTGTAGTGAGCTTTGGAAAAATCACTTTCTCTTCTTTTCTTCCTTATATATTCCTAAATTGTAGCAAATAATAATGGCTATTTCCTTAAAACAAAATACATAATTCATAACCATATTAGTGACTTTCTTGGAGCAAAGCTACTATATTTACGTGTGACTATTACATAATGTTTATATAAGCAGTAATCCCGCTTTCACATGTCCTTAGTAGAGGAAAATGTGTTTTTTATATTGCAAGTGAAAATCTGAATATCAAAGGATAATCAGATATAAAGAAATAAAAATCAATTCAGAATGTTATCCAGAGTTTCACTAGCTATTTAATATTTACTTTTAAAATTACCAGCAGGACAACAGACTCTCTGGTGTATTCCATGAGGGGAAGGTGTTTTCGCTATCCAAAAAGCTTTGAGATCAATGATAAGTTATTGCTGTAAACATGAAGGGGAAGCTGCTTATACTATAATCCCTGAGTTGGCAAGAGAAAGCATGACTCAGTTTGCTTTACTTGCCCTAGATACCACATGGGATTCTTCCATACTTTGGAGAAACAGCTATGGCAACAAGAACCAGCTTAAAAAAACACATAAGGTTCAGCCTCACGATCACCTAGTAGTTGAAACTCCTAGAAAAGACATCATTTTATTATATAATCTTCCTGTAATTGACACAACTCCAGAGGTCCAATCTAGACATTGTCTATTTGTTCTGTTTTGCTTTTCCCTGGTTGAATGTACTGTGCACCCAAACAACTGGTTTAAAATTGGCAAAATTCAAACAAACCTATCTAACATTAGATAGACAATGAAAAATTCCTGGACATTTTACTGAAATCAATTTGTGTGTTTTGCTGACTTTTTTTCTGGATGATCTGCATAGAAAAAATATGCTTGAAGGCCTTCTGGTAGAGAAGCTGCAAGGCAGTTTGCTAGTGGGACAACTATCATAAAGAAAATGTAAAGAACATAATTTGGGGTGGGTAGAGGTGAGACCGCAGGGGATGGGGAGGGAGGACAGGGTGGGGAGGGATAAGATGGGGAGAAATGGCAGATAGAGTATGCACCTAAAGTAGAATAGATAAATTAAAAAAATTACTAAATGAACATAATAAATTTAAAAAGAATTTCTCATATTTTCCTGTTATATTTAAACAGAACTGGTGTTAAATTTTTTTATTCATAATAGCCCAACTTCATGTTATAATATCTATTTCTACTTTCTGTGCATTATTTATACAGCAGTGGATAACTTCTGAATTGTCTTATAAAATTTAAAATAAATTTGAATAAATTTAAATTCTGAAAGTTCTTGAAATAAAAGTTAAAGTGAAGATATATGAAGTGTCACTTAAATATAAGGTGAGGAGCTCTCAAACTGAACATGTGGGGGCTCCTGAAAGGTAGTGCATCCAGAGAGGACATGGAAGCTCTGCACCCCCTTGTCATACCTTGCCATGAACATTTCTTTGTCTGTATTCTTTGCAATATCTTTTTTTTTAAGAGATGGAATCTTTTTCTGTTATCCAGCCTGGAGCATAGTGATGCTATTATAGCTCACGGCAGACTTGAACTCTGAGGCTCAAGTGATCTCAGCCACCCAAGTCGCTGGGATTATAAGCATGAGACATTGCACCCAGCTTGTAATATCCTTTATAATAAACTAGTAAACATAAAAAATAAATAAAAATTAAAATAAAGCGATTGGTTTTATAACATGAAGACTTGAACTCATTCATTCAAATAAGCGTCATTCTCTTCTAAGTGGTCCACGTGACAAAACATGTATTACCATAATTATTATATTATTATAATCATCATATCATCATTTCAGTGAAGAAAGCGACTGCTCAAATTCTTGCTTTTTTGTTTTTTGCCCATTTTCTTTTTTTTTTTTTTTAATTTTTTATTGGATTATAGGTTTTGGGGTACATGAGCAGAGCATGCAAGACAGTTGCGTAGGTACACACATGGCAGTGTGCTTTGCTTTTCTTCTCCCCTTCACCCACATTTGGCATTTCTCCCCAGGCTATCCCTCCCCACCTCCCCCTCCCACTGGCCCTCCGCTTTTCCCCCCAATAGACCCCAGTGTTTAGTACTCCCCTTTCTGTGTCCATGTGTTCTCATTTTTCATCACCCACCTATGAGTGAGAATATGCGGTGTTTCATTTTCTGTTCTTGTGTCAGTTTGCTGAGGATGATGTTCTCCAGATTCATCCATGTCCCTACAAACGACACAAACTCATCATTTCTGATTGCTGCATAATATTCCATGGTGTATATGTGCCACATTTTTCCAATCCAGTCTATCATCAATGGGCATTTGGGTTGATTCCAGGTCTTTGCTATTGTAAACAGTGCTGCAATGAACATTCGTGTACATGTGTCCTTATAGTAGAACGATTTATAGTTGGATATATACCCAGTAATGGGATTGCTGGGTCAAATGGAATTTCTATTTCTGTTTTTTTTTTTTTTTTTTTTTTTTGAGACAGAGCCTTGCTCTGTAGCCCAAGCTGGAGTGCAATGGTTCAATCTGGGCTCACTGCAACCTCTGTCTCCCCAGGTTTAAGCAATTCTCTGCCTCAGTCTCCCAAGTAGCTGGGATTAAAGGTGCCTGCCACCATACCCAGTGAATTCTTGTATTTTTAGTAGAGACAGGTTTCACCATGTTGGCCAGGCTGGTCTTGAACTCCTGACCTCAGGTGATCCACCCACCTCGGCCCCCCAAAGTGCTAAGATTACCGGCATCAACCACTGCATGGGGGCCAGTTCAAATAATTCTTGAATCTTCTTCATTCTTGGATTTACCTCTGGAGCCTGTTTGTCATTCATTTATCCATGAGATCTGTAATTTAGCATCTTCTATGTGCCAGTAACTATTTTTGTATTACTCTCATCGTTTGTAGATGGATAAGATTTTCTTAAACTAAAAATAAAAAGTAACTTGAAGTTACTCTAATAAATGTAAAATTTACAAATATTTTACACTAAATATTTTGGTGTAAAACATGGTGCAATAATTGTTGAGAACAGGTTTCTCAAGTGGCTTTCAACTGGCTTCAAATAAAATTCCAAATGATGAATCCCAAACCTGCTTTGAGCACTGATAATACTATTGGAATAAGTGTTACTTTGCAAAGACACCTTCACTGGATGTAAAATGCTTAGAATACATTAAAATTAGAATCTTTAATTTGCATAAGTAGAAATGTGCAAAATGTTTTATGTGTACATAGAAGTGTTATTATATGTCTTCGACTATAAAGTGTGCTCTTGCTTCATAAAATTAAATCAATGTCTCCAATTTCTGCCATAGAGTCTACTCATAATAATGTAAACTAAACTTGCGTGAGTTCATCAGAGTTGTACTATAAGGTACAATCATTTGTTAAATTTTCCCTGGCCTATAAAATCACTGGATAGTGCCTGCCTGTAAAACTAAAACTAAGGCTGGGACCTTTGCAAACAAAACTAGTGTGATAAGGAAAACTTCAAAATTATGCTTTTGATTCCACAGATTTAAGATTGCTGTTTCATTATGATATGATATAGTATTCCTAACTGGAGCATCTTATTTTATTACCAGTATCTACTACTAGCTGATGACTGGAATATTTTTGTTGGATATCTTCTCACCAGCATGGTTGTTAATCCTCTTTGAAACTCTAAAATATGTTCATGTTATTTTCTCCCATGAGTGGCTGAAACATGTAATTTGGTTGTCTTTGATTATATTTTTTCATGTCCACATATCAAATTATTTGTCACTATGTCAGCACTAAAACTATTAATGCTGTTTGTTGAAACATCAGGAGTATTAATAGTCCTATTAAAATGAGGTGGGTTATAAATATTCTCAGAGCTAATCAATGCAACGTATTATCATGGCAATAAAGGTTGCTGACTAAAGAAAAGATGCATGTTCTTCTCAAACATTGATTAAGGCAGAATGACTAAGGTTGATTTCACTCACTGTAGAAGCTGTGCATTTTAATTGTAGAAATAAATTTATACTTTAAAAAAAGCTCCAATAGACCACACAACAGAGATATCTTGGAAATAAATGACATGTATTTTGTGCTTTGTGTTCTTGTCAATTAGAGTGCTGTGGCTACAAAGCCCTATAGACATCTAGTGCAATATAAAAGGTCTGTCAAAACTAAATAAGGAATGGAAACCTATGTAGAAAGACCACACTTCATCACTGAACAGTTATTCTGAAACTTTCTATCAGGTTAAGGAAAAAGCTGTAATTCCATAAACTCTAAAACCAAATTGCCTGGATTTGAAACCTAGCTTTGCCATTATCTAATTGAGTTACTTTGAGCAAATTTATGTCACTCTCCGTGCCTCAGTGTTATCATCTATAAAATGGAAATAGCAAAAATAATAATTTCATCACAGGGTTGTTGTGAGGATTATATGAGTTCAAACATATAAGTACTTTGAATAGTACCTGGCATATAGTGAATTCTCTTAGTACTAAACGTTGTTGAGATAGTTATTTTGTTTTTAGCTGAATAAATAAGATGATAATATTTTCTTTCATGGCTACTATTGGAAAATTTCCTTCATTTTATGTCTTGCTGGTGGTAGTCTGGGTTATATGTGTGTGCGTGTGTGTGTGTTTAAAGATGGGGTTTCACCATGATGGCCAGGCTGGTCTTGAACTTCTGACTTCAGGTGATCTACCCACCTTGGCCTCCCAAAGTGCTAGGATTATATGCACGAGCCACTGCGCCCAGCTATATGTGTGTTTTGAATAGAGATTATTTTTAAAAGTTAAATGATAAGTTTGGTTAGTTGACCTATAAGATCTCATCAAACGCTGAGAAGTGATGATAGTTTAATTCTTAGAAATGCACATATATATAAGTATTTTGTGTACCTCAGGAATAATTAACCTGTTATTAAAGATAATTACAATAATCATTAAAATGCCAACCCTGAAAATAGGATCGTAAGCTACCTACTATTACCAGTCACTTCAGCAATTATGTTAAGACAGAGCTTGGTTTATATAATGCAAATCAACATAAAGTGTGAAAGAACAGACATGTTCACCGTGCATAAATAATAAATTATTGAAGAATTACAATAATTAAAAACTTGTAAATATTTAGGAATCCTGCAAATAATCAGACATCCACCACTAAAGAAAAGAAAAGATAACACAAAGCAAAACAAAAAATACATATATTTTAGCATACAAAATAAAACGATTTATTTCCAGGAAACAAAATTAAGACAATATTTATTTGAAGTACAATGTATTCTAAATACTTGGTGTTTGAAAGCAGTCCGATATAGACTTGGAAATGGTCAAATGTATTACAACAGTTCTAACTATTTCTCAAATATTACTTTTTCTCTTTATTCCTCAAACCACAAATAAAAGGATCATCTAACGACTTGGAGTAAGTAGACACAAATAATTAACTTTTGGGCTCAAATTCACAACAATAGCGTTTACTAGCTTTATGACATTATCAATTTACTTAATTTCCCTTTAATATTTTCTCAAATGAGGTTAATATATACCTTATATTAGTTCTACAAGTATTAAGATAACATATATAAAATACTTGTACTCAATAGAAGATATCAAGTTGCAGCAAGAGCAGAAAAGTCATGTGATAGCATTCCTGTTGACAGTTTCTTCATGAGAAGGTTAGATAAACAGCAAACTAAGGTGTATAGAGTTCAGCCCAGTAAAGAAAAAAATGATCTGAGAGAAGTCTGTTATAAGAAGTAATCAGTGCCCTGGTTCATAATGTCTAGCAGCTGAGAGGTAATATCTAACACATCTTTTACCCACCACATTGCCCAACACCTATTAAGTATTAAATTATTATTTAAATAGGGATCTAAATAGCAGATTTAATATATGAACATATGTATGAACATATTGAGGAGGAAGGGAGACTTTATTTGGAAAGTATTGAGTTGACCACATATAAATTAGAAGAATAATTTGTAAGTATGAGGTACACTTACCTCATGGTAATATGGTAGGACCATATTGGCGAGTACATGATGTAGAATAGAAATGGGTAAAATATGACAACATAAACATTAATTTCCTGAAGGTTAGCAACATGAAAGTTACTTTGCCTCATGTGTTCTGTCACCATTTTCTAACCACTTTTTTGCTAAATATATTTTAATCTATTGCCTACTGCCTATTCCTACCCTTAATATTTTAGCTTAGGCTCTCATCTCTCACTCAGGTTCCTGAAACAACCTCTTAGCTGCTTTTCCTCCCCTTAACCTTCAATTTTCCACACTCGGCATCATGTGTTTTTTTCTATAATGCTAATCTCATTATGTCACTTTCCTTTTTAAAACATTTCATTGATTCCACATGAAGTATATGATTTAGCTCAAATAATAGCAGGATCAAGGTAAAATCATGATGAGTTTTGTGTATGTCTAGAAAAAGGCCAATGAGATTATGAAACTGGATAGTATTAGCAGAGATGGAGACAAGGAGGCAGATTTGGAAACTATTTGAGAGATAGGATGTTCACAAATTGATTAAGTGGTTGATAAGTGAGAAGAAAGTACAAACATTTGAAAGTCTTGTTCTCATTAATGAATATCAGAATAGGGATAGGAATAAAAGCTTCAAATAGGTAGAAATATTTGGAAGGCAGACTGGAGCATGGAAGAGACCCCTGGCTGGAAATACAAATGTGAAAGTCAGCAGGTAGATGGAGTCGAAGACAAAGAGATGATGAGATTTTCTACAGGCAGTAGAATCAAAAGAGCATTGACCCAAGATTGAAACTCTGCTAAACACCTACACTTAATGGGAGAGTGGAGGGAAGAAGAGCACACCAAACAGCACTGGAAGAAACAACTGGGTGTTATGAAGTCAATGTATAACACTACAAAGGTCAAGGGAGTAGGGCATTTCAAGAAAGAAAGGATGATCATGAATGTGAAATACAACAACAAACTTGAATAAGGAAAGACATGAACAGTGTCTTTGGATTAGAAACAAAATACCTACTGATAACCTGAGCCAAAACACTGAGGGGCATAGAATCCAGATGAAATACTATAGAGTGTAAAACAGAGTGATTAAGTGAACAAGCAAGTACAGATTATACTTTCAAATGTTTCTTGAGAGATTGAATGAAAGCTTGAGGGGAACATAATAGAAAATGATATTTTGGGGGTTTCTTTGTTGGGGAGAAAAGAGAAAAGTTTTAGAAAAATTATAGACTAAAAAAAATTTAGGGAAAATATATTTTTATCTCTATCTATCTATCTATCTATCTATCTATCTATCTATCTATCTATCTGTCTGTCTATTTATCTATCTAGATTGAAGGGGGAAAAAGGAAATCAATGAAGGAGCTACAGCAAAAAGGCAACAGAAATGGACACAAGATGGAGCCAAAGCCATCAGTAGATGTGTATGCATGATTAAATAAGAAGAAAATCTGCTGAGAATCACAAGGGTCAGGAGCAGTAAAATGTGAGGAAAATAAAAAAGCGTGATGATTAAAGACAAGTAAAATATTTACTATCAATCCTTCACACCCAGAAAATATAGCAAAACAATGTACTTGACATGATGCTGGCCTGCTGTATTTCGTGGTTCTCTTTAGCACTGTTTAACTTCCCAGGACTAATGGCAAAGAATATGTTTGCTAATAGCAGTAGAATTTGCAGTTTTGCTACTTATGTTATGTGAAATATCTGACTGCAAGGGATTCACTATAATTTGAATGTTTCAGCCCCCCATTAATATCTTGAAATCCTAATCCAAAAGTAATGAAATTAGGAGGCGAGGCTTGTGGGAGGTGATCAGGTCTTGAGACTGGGGTCCTTATGAATAGGATCAATGCCCTTATAGAAGAGACCAGAGATCCCTCTCCACTTCCACCGTGTGAGGATGCAAAGCAGGAAAAAGCTGCCATCTGTGAATCAGAAAGCCCTCCCTAGACACTGAATCTGCAGGTGCTTTACTTCTATAGAACTGTGAGCAATAAATTTATGTTGTCTATAAGTCACACAGTTTATGATATTTTGTTATACCAGCCCAGGTGGACTGAGACAGAATTGAAGGTGCTAATTAGAAAGCAAGTAGCTTCAATGATTATTCAAGAAGTCTGGATTGGGTATAAAAGGAAAAAGGCAGCAGAGGATTCATCAACTGAAAGAAAATGGAAGGAAAACAGACTGGAGATGTCTATGTGATTTAAAGTGTGCAGAGGGAATACAGTAATAAGGGAAATAAAATAACAGGTGGTTGAGATCATTGAGTAGAGTACTTAAATTTAAGATTTCTGAGATGGTTCCAGATAAAACAGGTGGCTGAAGTGATACAAAAATCACTGGAGTTCAGAATGTTCAGGTCAGGTGCAGTGCCTCATGCATGTAATCCCATTTTGGGAGGCCAAGGTGAGAGAATTATTTGATTCCAGGATTTCCAGACTAGCCTGGGCTATGTACTGGGACACTACCCCTACAACAACCACAACAGATTAGCCAAACGTGGTGGCACACAGTTGTAAGTCCCAGCTACTTGGGAGGCTGAAACTGAAGGATCACTTGAGCCTGGAAGGTCAAGGCTGCAGTGAGCAAAGATTATGCCACTGCACTCCAGCTAGATGACAGAGCAAGACCCTGTCTCAAAAAAAAAAAACGAAGGTCCAAAACTCTGCCAGAAAGTGCAATAAATGGGTCATTAATATGAATACCGAAATATTCTAAGATTATGGCAGAAAAGTTTGAATTTATGCCATAATGGTGTGATTGTAAATCACACAATAACATGGCATTGTAATGTAATATTTATATAATTACCTAATTTCCAAACCAGAGACATGCTAGAAATTAGAGAAAGCTGACTTGGAGGGGGGACAGACATCAGTCTCCAGACACCTCAGCATTTGAGAGAATAACAGCACATGTCTAAACCATTCTTTATTTTTTTATGGTAATAATAATGTGCTGGATAAGGGGCTACATTTTATTGCTAGATACTTGGATTCAAGATCTGATTTTTTCATTTACTGGCAATGGAAATTTTTTTATTTTTTAAATGTTGTAATGATCATAGTTCTTACCATATGGGAGTCTTGTGAAGTTAAAGCTAGATAAAGTAAATGTTACTTATGATTACTATTACGACCAGGAATGTTTTGAGGAAAACTATATGTTTTAGGGTTATTCTTGGATGGGAGGATTGTCAGAAGCTTTTGAACATATTCCTTGAAAATGTCAACAGATTCTTCTGTCGGCGTTTCATTTGGCTGGTTGGTCAAGCTTCTCCTTTTTCTTTGTTAAAAGATATGAACACATATTTGCCTTCATTGCTCATGTAAACACATATACATTCACAAAAATGTTGAGTAAAGTGTGTTCAACAAATCTGTGTTTTTGTTAAACTTAGTAATTAGTGTTTATCATGACAACAATGGCTACAAAGAATAAAAGAAAAATAAATATTTTAGGAATTTATTACTTTGAATTTTTTAAATTTTTTTTTAGGTTCAGAGTTACATGAGCAGGTTTTTTATATAAGCAAACTGCATGTCACAGGAGTTTGGTGTAGATTATTTTATCACTCATGTAACATGCATAGCACCTGTCAGGTAATTTTTCAATCCTTATCCTGCTGCAACCCTCCATCCACGTGTTGTCCCTGGTATCTGTTGTTTCCTTCTTTGTGATCATGTGTACTCAGTGTTTCTCTCTTACTTATAAGTCAGAACATGTTGTATTTGATTTTCTGTTTCTTCACTAGTTCACTTAGGATAATGGCCTCCAGCTACAACTATGTTGCTGCAAAGGACATGATCTTCTTTTTTGAGGTGTATTTTAATTTTTTATTTCAAAGACTATTTCAGACATTTATTAAATTACAGTGTTTGACAGACAAAATGTTGTGTTTCAATTATGAGAACAGGATGGGGAAAACTGGCCCCATGATTCAATGATTTCCACCTGATCCCTCCCATGACACATGGGGATTATGGAAACTACAATTCAAGATGAGATTTGGGTCTGGACATAGCCAAACCATATGATTATCCATATCATTCGCTTATATTCTTAAATATAAGTATTCACTTATATTCTTCTTACATGTATATTTAAGAATATACATATTCTTAATTAAGAATATGTATATTCTTAAATATACATGTAAATATACATGTAATTAGAAAAATTACAATTGTATGAATAACTGATTAGAAGTATCTTTTTGGAAATATTCAGTAGAGTTTGAAATGTGTTCATCTTATTCTCTTTTATATAATATGGAATATAACAAATTATTGTAGTTTCCATAATCCCCATGTGTCATGGGAGGGATCAGGTGGAGATCATTGAATCATGGGGCTAGTTTTCCCCCTCCTGTTCTCATGATAGTGAATTAGTTCTCATGAGATCTGATGGTTTTATAAGGAATTTTCCCCTTCATTCTGTACTAATTCTTCTCTTTTCTGTAGATATGTGAAGAAGAGTGTATTTGCTTCCCCTTCCACCATGATTGTAAGTTTCCTGAGGCTTCTCTGGCCCTGCAGCATTGTGAGTCAATTAAACCTCTTTTCTTTATAGATTACCCAGTTCTGTATAGCAGTGTGACAATGGACAAATACAAATGATGATGAAGAATGATAAATTTCTTTCTCATTATCCATAAAATGATAATAATTACTTTAAAAGTAAATTTTACATCTCTGAATTATACTGTTTGTCTAAAGAAAGATTCACAAAGCAGTCAGGAACACTTGGTGTGTATATGCTCTCTGTCAGATTATTTGGATAGAAAAATTATGTCAATATTTTAGTTTTCTGAGACAATTTATTTGCTTGAAGTTCTCTTGTATCTTTGTGCAAAAATTGATGACAAGTAAAAATTATGTATAAGTTATGCACTAACAAGAAATAAATATTTTAGATTTACATAACAGAAACCACAGATCTTCATAAGATTGAATCATAGCATATAAATTAAGCAATCAAAATATAGCACTATACAGCTTCAGCTAGATCATAAATCTCAGCTATGACCCTAAACACATAACAAGTACATTGCTAAGACAATATTTTAGAAGAACATCTAATATCATAAGAAAATGGTGATGGTGTATAATTAAGTAAAAATTTTGCAGAGTGAGAACCCAATTTGTGGACAAAATGTAGGCATGTAATGCATTTAAGCAGAGATAACTGTGGAAAAACATACAATCAGGTCAGGTCTTTTATCGCTGAATCATTGTACTATAGACATTTTCTTGGTTTTAATATTTTTCTCAGTAATACTTTTGTAGTCAGAGGCTAAGGTAAAGTTTTTAAAGGTTTTTAGAGTGGCAATTATATAGAGAAAACTTGGTATAATATAGTCTATTATTAGGATATACTGATCCTGTTCCCCAACATTCAGTGCTGGGTTTTCTGCCAGTAGAATTCTTTCATGCTGCAGTAATAAAAATGGCTGCCATAGGAATTTCTCAGTAATTCTACAATGTATTGGGAAAAACTGGACATGGTCCTAAAATGGAACTACAGATTAAGAATTTTTACATTTCCATTCTCCACAGTATGAAAATAATGATTTGCTAACAAGCCTTAAAGACATTCATAAATGTTTCAAGTCCTTTTTCAAGTAGAATTGCAACATAGACTACACGGAAACAATTTGGATATAGAGAGAATAATGTTATCATTCCCATTTCCACATGTTAGTTAACAACCAGATCTTGATTTACAAATGCAATGGCAGTTGAAAAGTCATTAAAGATCACTTGGATGCAGAGTTTTCCTGATGAACTCTATTATAGTTTCAGGAGTCAATAAACCCTAAATTACCTTGAATTGTTTTAAACAACTTGTTAAATTAATGCTTCCCAGTACCACCCTACCCAGAGCAAAGGAACAGTAAAAATATTTGCTGTAGCTAACAAACTCCTTCAAGATTGCTGTTGACAAATTGAGTTATAAACAGTTCTCTTTTAATGTCTAGTTTAAATATTGTGGTTTTCCTGATTTGTTTTTAATATAGGAATTATACAAATCATATTTAAAACAGGATATTTAATTTGGCAGCAGTTCATGGAATGAATGGAGTACAGGGTTGAAGGCATTGATGAGAAGAGTTAAATCTACTACATATAGATTTCTATATGTAGTAGAAATCTATAGCCACCTCCTAATCAGCCAATGCAGTGATCCTCCTAACAACAAAAATGAATTTTTATGTGATGGTTTGCTGACTGTACACTATAGTACTCACTCTATGTCTTTCCAAATACTCTCAAGACATGTAATAATCTATTAAACATGTGTGTGATATTAATGTCAAATACATTGGGTTATAGTCTGCAGAAAATGCTTGCTTCTAGTCCTTTATAAAAATTATAACATTCCTCTCTCATGATTTTTTCATAATTTATCTCTTTCCTTGTGATTCCTTAATAATTACTGAGAGTAGTGTGAAATCTTTATCTGCAGGTTTTTGTTTTCAATAAGCCAGAATGAAATTTATCATTTCAAGAGCTTGAAGGAACATAATTGTTAAGGCAGAGGAATTCTGAGAAAATATACATAAAGAGAAGAAAAATAAGTCAGAATATGTTTATTGAGTAAATAAAATGGCATAATTACAAAATAAATTAATGTGAGAGAAAATAAATGGGCATTCTCTATGTGTTTTTAATTCTTTTCTACAATAAAAATCATGGGGTAAAGGTGAAACAAATCTCGCCTTCCTAGAAATGTAAGAGGAGCATTTATTACATTAACTAAAGAGATATTGTCATAAGAGCAAGATGCTATATCTATGTGTATAATTTTATATGCTATGTTGGGAATTTATCTACTTTGTGCATTTATTTCTTTATCTGTATGATGTAGTTAATAATATATCCTCAAGAGTTGCTCTGATGAATACGTAGGATAATTTACTAAAGGCTCTGGCACAATTACTTTGATTTAATTTAAACCCAAATGCAATAAACCTGAATGAATTATTTCTTAATTTCCATTTGTCTAGTTTTTTTATGTAATCAAATAATTTAGTACCTCAATATTTAAATTATTTTATTAGAATTTTTCTTAGAACATATATTGCTGACTCCCAGTATTCTTGAGGGATTATTTATGTTTTTGTTTATAATTCGGTAGAAGTATTGCTTTCTGAAATATTTGTTCTGACTCTTGATGACATTTGTAACAAAACATGGAAATGATAAATACTCAAGATGAAGGATATCCTAAATATTCTGACTTGATGATTACACATTCTATGCATGTAACAAAATACTACTTATATGGTTTGGCTGCATTCCCACCCAAATCTCATCTTGAATTGTAGCTCCCATAATTCCCATGTGTTGTGGGAGGAACCTCAAGGGAGATAATTAATTCATGGAGTTGTTTTTCTCCATACTGTTCTTATGGTAGTGAATAAGTCTCACAAGATATAATGGTTTTATAAGGGGAAACCCCTTTGACTTGGTTATCATTCTCTCTTGCCTGCTGCCATGTAAAACGTGCCTTTGCCTTCCTCCATGATTGTGAGGAATCCCCAGCCACATGGAACTGTGAGTCCGTTAAACCTCTTTTCTTTTAATAAATTACCCAGTCTTGGATATGTCTTTATCAGCAGAATGAAATCAAACTAATACAATTACATTCTCCAACAAATAGGTACAAATATTTTTTCCAGTTTTTTTTTCTTCTCTTTTACTGTGCTTTTTAAAATATATTTTTATTATACTTTAGGTTCTGGGGTACATGTGCAAATCATGCAGGATTGTTGCATAGGTACATACATGGCAATGCGGTTTGCTGCCTCCATCCCCCTTCCATCACCTATATCTAGCATTTCTCCCCATGTTATTCCTCCCAACCTCCCTATCCCCCACTGTCCTTCCCCTAGCTCCCCCAACAGACCCCAGTATGTGATGTTCCCCTCCCTGTGTCCATGGGTTCTCATTGTTCAACACCCACCTATGAGTGAGAATATGCAGTGTTTGATTTTCCATTCTTATGTCAGTTTGCTGAGAATGATGATTTCCAGATTCATCCATGTCCCTACAAAGGACACAAATTCACTGTTTTTTATGGTTGTGTAGTATTCCATAGTGTATATATGCCACATTTTCCTTGTCCAGTCTATCACTAATGGGCATTTGGGTTGGTTCCGGGTCTTTGCTATTGTAAACAATGCTGCAATGAACATACTTCTGCATGTGTCTTGTGACAACATAAATATATAACTTTAAAAAATTGAAATGTAAATTATTTAAACTATTATAACATTAAAATACTGTTTAAGAAAGCATGGGAGTAATTTTTAGTGCCTTATCAGGTGTTGACCATATTTCTCCCACAATCCAAAGCTGCTTTCCTTTCTGGATTATCTCAGAATGCAGAAACATGTCCTTTTTTTGGGATGGCAAATATTTTAGGCAAGCAGAATAGAAAGATTTAGTGGCATACATCTGACTGGTTCTTGCATTCCCTTTGAGAAGTATCTGTTGTCAGGGTCACAGACAGCTTATTATTGTTTTCTAGGAAATAAATGGGCAAGGAAATCCCCCATACCAGCTGTAACTCATAACAGGAATCCAAATTTTTGCTATCTGAGGATGCCTTGTTTTTTAGTTCTTTGAATGGTGTGTGTGTGTGTGTGTGTGTGTGTGTTTCTGTTCCTCAGATTAGACGGCCCATTTTTTAGTAACTCAATGATCCTTTTATGCTTCCTTTTATCTCTCACAGCTTCTGGAGCAGTATTTGAACTGTATCAGTAAAGGCCCAGGAAAGAGTTAGTGAATAGCAGGGTGAGAAATAATTCATTACTCAGGGTAACTCTCTAGGTTCTGCCACTTACAAAAACTTCGATCTGTTCATCCCTAAATCAGTGAGTGGGTTTTAGCCATCAACCATGCTGTGATGAGAATAGCCCTTATCAGATAGAGTGGATAAGTCAGAGAACAAACGGGATACTAAAATATCAACTCTATCTTATTCTTTTCAAAAAATATCTGGCCAAGTAGAATTGTTTCGAGTGAAGATTTACTTCCATAGTAATAGTATACTGTTACTTTCATTAAATCACTTCTATTATTTTTACCATAAATATTTATTAGGCATTGACCTCAAGAGTTGGCAACATTACAAAGGTTAGAATAATTTGGGGATATTTTAGAAGCATAAAATGAAGGCTGTGAACATTCAGGACTTATGACTGGCCCAGTGGGGCCAGATCATGAATAATTCCTCGGGAAAAGTCTTAACTCCCCAAACTAAGTTAGGCCTCTCCATTAAATGCTCTCATAGCACCATATATATATTTGGAGGGGGTAACATTTTATTTTTATAGAACTTCAAATTTACAAGAATGTGGAAGGAATAATACAAGAAAATCCTGAATATGCTTTACCCAAATTCTCCAATAGTTTACCATTCATCCCATCATTTTCATTCTCGCTCTCTCTTTCTCAAACTCCTTCCTTCCTTATTTCTTCTTACCCCTTATCATGTAAGAATAGGTTGCACACATGTTCACTTATCTCTATAAGTCTTTTCCCTAAGAAACCTCTCACATAACCACCATACCACAGTAGAGTCATCAAAATCATGGTATTTCATACATTCATATAATAATATTACCTAATTCATAGTTGTAAAATATCTCAATGTCATTTATAACTTTTTATTTTCCTAGTACAGGAGCCAATCAAGAATTGCCAGTCAGGCACTGCATTCAGTTGCCATATCTCTTTCCTTTGTCTGGAATAATTTCTCAGCCTTCTCCTTTATTCATTAATTTTGAATTCTTTAAAGAGTACAAATCAGTTATTTTGTAGAATATTCACCTGTTTTAGTATGTCAACATTTCCTCATTAAATTCAAGTATTGCATTTGAGGTAGAAATATTCCAAAAGTTACAGGGTGCCCTTCTCAACACATCATACAAGAAGGTATGAGAACACATGGACACAGGGAGTGGAACATCACACACCAGGGCCTGCCGGGGAGTTGGGGTGGGGAGCTAGGGTAAGGGTAGCATCAGGAGAAATAGCGAATGTAGATGATGGATTGATAGCTGCAGCAAACCACCATGGCACATGTATACCTATGTAACAAACCTGGGCTTTGTGTCCATGTATCCCACAACTTAAAGTGTAATAAAAAAAGAAAATAGCACTAACTTAGCATAAGAGGTTTAGAAGATGACACAACAACATCTAGAGACACAACATGATTGTCAAAGCCTGGGGAGCTTGCTGAGTGGGTGAGCAAACACGTTCTGAGTAGCCTCTGTATTGGGAGGAGAGAAGTCCTGTATAAAAGTACTAGTTATCTGCGTTAATTGATTTGTTAAAAAATAAAATAAAATCACTTATTAATGGCTGGAAAAAAAGAAGTTATAATATCTATTTGTCCCTTTATTGGCTAATTTTGGTCCCTTGGTGATGGCAGCATATGCCAGTTTTCTCCATTGAAGGATTATGGATTACTTTGTAATTTATAAGTGGTTTGTGAAGAGCTGTGCTGACATGATATAAATATCCTATTCCTCATCTAACTTTCACCTACTATTTTAACAGTCATTGACTCCATCATTTCTTATTTATGTATTAGTTGACATTCAACTCTGAGGAAAAGCTTTCTTTTATCCCTCACTTAGTTATCATTTATTGATATGAGTGGGACTATTACATCTTATTTTATTCAAGGATTACAATCTCTTAAATCATTATTTACTTTAATGCTTAAATTTTCCTAGAATTGACTAATCTCAGAAGTGACTCCTATGAAATAACCCCCATCATTATTGAATACTTACTTTTAGACACTAAAAAAGCTTATCTTGTACTTCCCCTGATCCATCCTTGGAATTAACCATTTCTCAAAAATACCTTGATTCATTTTAAAAGCCAAGATCTTGGTTGGTAGGTGTGCTGATCACATTGAGCCTATCTCAGCAAACCAAATTCATACTATGAGCTGATATTGACGAAGCCAGTAGAAATACATCACAGTTTTCATGTTCTTTCTCCTACCAATAATTCATTGCTGTAGTCGATAATACCTAAAAAGTAGCTTAAAAACTTCTGACACTTTCTGTTGTGAAAACTAAACCTACCAACTTTTCAAGTAGAATTCACTATTTGCATACAGAGAAACACACATTTGAAATGTACCTGTGATATATATATATGTATATGTGTGTGTATATATGTATACACCATGCCTATCTAGATATAGATTATTTCCAACACCAACAAGTTTCTTCCTTCTCCCTTGTAATCAACCGCTATCCTACAAAGGCAATAACTGCCCAAGTTTTAACCACAGTCTTTACAGAATGTTTAAAAATGTATTTATAATATTTTATTTCTGGGTTTTCCCACTTTTACCATAATGTTTTGAGTTTTATCCATATTGTTGCATGTATTAATTGTTAATTATTTTGTTGCTGAGTAGAATTCTATTGTGTGGATATAAGTAATTTTTTTATCCATTGTTCCGTTGATAGACATTTGGGCTATTTCCAGGTTTCAGCTCTCAGGAACAAAACTTCTATAATAACTTACATACAAATCTTACTGGTGATATGTATTTTCATTTCTCTAGAATAAACATATAAGACTGGCATTGCTGGATCATAGGGTAGGAATACCTTTCCCTTCTTAGATTGACTTCCAAAGTGGTCATACTGTTATACTTTGCCACTATTAATATATGAGTCCCAATTTCTCCATAAACTAGAACATTTGGTGTTGTCAATCTTTTTAGTTTTAAACATTCAAATGTATGTGTAATATTATCTCTTAATAATTTCAATTTGCATTTTCCTGATAACCAATGGCATTAAACATTTTTCATGTGATGATTGCTCATTTGCACATTTTCCTTTCTAGTATGTGTGTTTATATATTTTGCCCAATGTCATTGCAATGTTGGTCTTTCTACCATAGAGTAGTAGGAATTATTTAAAGTCTGGATAAAGGATTTTTCTCAGGTATATTTTACAAGTAATTTTTACAGACTAGCTTAAACACTCATTCTCTTAACGATTACATTTGAGGGGAAAGAGATTTTAATTTTGATAAATTTTACTGTATCAATTTTTTTTGTTAGTGTGTTCTAATAGAATACTTTGACTACCCCAAATTTATGAAGACATTTTCATGTTTTTTGTCTAGAATTTTTATTTTACATTTTTAGAATTATATGACTTTCCCAAATTAATTTTTATGAGCAGTATAAGATATGGAAGTTTTTATATTACCATATGGATATGCAGTTGTTCCAGCATCATATATTAAAAATACTTCCCTTTCTTCACTGAATTACCTAGGCCCATTTGCAAAACAAAAACTTATTATGACTGTGACTCTTTTTGTACTCTGTATTTTATTCTATGGAGGAACTTACTTATTCTCATGCCAATGTCATGCTATCTTGTAACTTTACAGTAAGCCTTGAAAACAGGCAGTGTAAGTTCTACATTTTTGGTTTACTTTTTAATATTACCTTGGCTCTTCTAGGTCCTTTTAACTTCCATACAAATTTTAGACTAAAACCCATACCTTACTGAAAGAAAGACTTCCTTGGATTTTCAATTTTGTTAATATTTATGAGTACATTATATGTATACACACACACACCCACACACACACGTATATTTGTGTGGTGTGAGACATTTTGACACAGGCATACAATCCATAATAATCACATCAAAGTAAATGGGGTATCCATTTCCTTAAGCATTTATCAGTTTTTGTGTTACAAACATGTCAGTTATACTCTTAGTGATTTTAAAATGTAAAATGCATTTTTATTGATTGTAATAACCCACTTGTGCTATCAAACACTAGATCTTATCCAGTGTATCTAATTATATTTTTGTAACCATTAACCATTCCCACTTTCCCCTTCTTGATTATCTTTCCCTGCCTCTACTAACCATCATTGTATTCTCTATCTCCATGAGTTCAGATGTTTTAATTTTTAGCTCCTGCAAGTAAGTGAGAGCATGGGATGTTTTTCTTTCTGTTCCTGGCTTATTTAACTTAAAATAATGATATTCAGCTTTATCCATATTGTTGCAAATGATTGGATCTCATTCTTTTTTTAATAGCTGAAGCATATTCAATTGTGAATATGTACCACAACTTATTTATCCATTTGTCTGTTAATGAACACTTAAATTGCTTCCAAATCTTGTCTATCATGAATAGTTCTGCAATAAATATGAAAGTACAGCTATCTCTTTAACATACTGATTTCCTTCCTTCTGGATATATACCTAGGAGTGAGATTGCTGGATCATATGGTAGTTCTATTCTTTTGTTTTCTCAGGAACCTCCAAACTCCTCTTTATAGTGTTGTACTAATTTACATTCCCACTAACAGTGTAAAAAGGTTCCCTTTTCTCCACATCCTTGCCAGGATTCATTGTTGCCTGTCTTTTGGATAAAAGCCATGTTAACTGGGGTGAGATAAGATATCTCATTGCAATTTTGATTTGAATTTCTGTGATGATTAATGATGGTAAACATCTTTTCATACATCTGTTTGCCATTTGCACCTCTTCTTCTGAGAAATATATATTCACATATTTTGCCCATTTTTTAAGGTTATTAGATTTTTTTCCTATGAAGTCATTAGAGCTCCTTATATACTCTGGTTATTAATCTATTGTCAGATGGCTAGTTTGCAAATGTTTTCTCCCCTTCTGTGGGTTGCTTTCTCAGTTGGTTGATTTCCGTTGCTTAGAGAAGCTTCTTAACTTGATGTTATAACTTGATAACTTGATGTTATCAAATCTGATAGGTATATAAATATACCTACTCTTGCTCTTTTTTTATTTCTATTTTAATGCAATATATTTTTTTCATCTCTTTGCTTCAGTTTATATGTGTCTTTATGGGAGAAGTATGTTTCCTGAAGTCAACATAGCATTGGGTCCCATTTTTTAATCCATTCAGTCATGCAATGTCTTGTGATTAGAGATTTTGGTCATTTACATTCAGTGACAGTATCGTTAAGAAGGGAAGTACCACTACCAATGTGTTACTTGTTTTCTGGTTGTTTTGTAGTTGACATTCTTTTCTATCTTTCTTTCTGTAAAGTTTATTTTCTTTGGTAGTATGCTTTAATTTCTTGCTTTTAATTTTTTTGTGTATCTTTTGTAGTTTTTGTTTATTTGAAATTACTACGAGGGTTGCTAATGACTGGGATTTTAAATTTAATCTTATTAGATCTACACATCAACATAGGAAGAAAATAAAAATGTAAAACTCTTAAGTCTGTTCTCAAGCATGGTTACCTCCCCACTTACTCAGGTCTCTCATTCATTTCAGCATCACTTTGGGTTGTCACTATACACATCTTCCATATAGTTTGTAAATTTTTTTTCTGAATAGCTCATAATTTTTGATGTTATTGAAAAAAATATATTTTGTTTCATAATTGCATTTCCAATTTTTTTGTGACAACAAATGATTAGACTTTAGATTTTTATATATTGATTTTATGTCATATCTATTCTAACTTCACTTATCAATTCGACTTGATATTTTATAACTTCCTCAGAAATTTCTTTACAGAGAAGCACATTGACTATTAAAAGAGACAAGTTTAATTTTTCATTTTTTTAATTTTTATTTTAGGTTTGAGGGTACATGTGAAGATTTGTTACATAGGTAAATATGTGTCATGAGGGTTTGTTGGACAGATTATTTCATCACCCAGGTATTAAGTCCAGTACCCAATTGTTACCGTCTCTGTTCCTCTTCCTATGCTTGCACTCCCAACTCAAGTAGACCTCAGTGTCTGTTGTTTCCTCTTTTGCACTCATCATTTCTTAACATTTAGCTCCCAATTATAAGTGAGAACATGCAGTATTTGCTTTTCCGTTCCTGCATTAGTTTGCTAAGGATAATAGCGTCAAGAGAGTTTTTACCGTAAATGTGTTTTAGGTTGTCTCAAATCCTTTTTCTGCTTCTATTTAAATAATTATACTTTTCTACGCTATTCTGTTAATATGGTAAGTATGTAATATGCAATAAAATTTGATTTTCAGTATTGAAAATTTCCATATTTGGATCTTCAAATAATCCCTATGTGGTTAAGATGTATTATTTATATATATAATTATATTTTATTTGCTATTATTTTTAATACTTAAGTATTTTCATCAAGGTTATTAGTCTACAATTTTCTTATAATATCTTCATGATATTTTTGTAATAATGGATTCATGAAATAAAATTTGTTTCTCTCTCCTTTATTTTCTAAAAGACTTTATGGAAAATTGGTATGCTTTTGTTTCTTTAAGGCTTGACACAGCTCATCAATGAACCCATCTCTTTTTTAAGTTTTCATTTAGAGAAGATTGATAATTAATTCAATTCATTTAAGATATATGGCTATTCAGATTTTCTATTTAATTTTATTTCGAGTTTGATAAGTTGTGTTTCCCAAAAAGTTTTCCATTTCACTAAATTACTCAAATAATTTGCATAAAGTTTATGTAGGTTGAAACCTCTGGGAGGGAGATGCTGAAGTCTAAAAGGTTTATTAAAGAGTAATACCTGTGTTAAAAAAAGAGGGGACAACATGAAGCCATCACAACACCATGCAAGTGCAGCATAATTTCTTGTAGAGCAATAAGGAACTTTACAGCAACGAATGCTTATCATAGGAGTCCCATGCCTGGACAAAAAGTCCTGCTAGTTCCTTGTACTACCATCTTACTTAATCAATGGTCATGGAAACCTTGAGAAAAATACAAGGAACATTAGCTTGAAACTTGAGATTCATCTTGCAGGTAACAGCTAGAGACTGTCAGCTAACCATACTCTTTGTATGCATGTAGCACGTCTTTTCTTGAAATGGGATGTTAGCAGTGAATTTCTGTTTGTGCCACAGTCCATCTGTATACTTTGGGTATCCATTATCTGTACACATTTGACAAATAGCTACTCCAGGGTTTTAATGGACTGTATTTCTAAGTGCAAGGGCGGTAGTGAGGTTTGTGAGACAAATTGTAGCTCTTTCAGTTGAAGTTAGTTTTGAGGCTACAATCAGAACTCATTATGTCCCTTCTCCATTCAGCTGTTACCTCTTCTGATCTCAGTGGTTAACAGTTGGTACCAAACCAAGGTGGCTCAACTAAGTTCCCTTTGCAAAAATTATCCAGTCTTATCTCATTCTGCTGGTCAGGGTCCATTCCCCAACGGTGGCTTCTCTTCTTGCCTACTGGCCTAGGAAATAAGGAAGCTTAAAGTGTCCCAGGAGGCAGTCAAGTTTTATTACTCAAGGAGACTTTTGCTGTGCCCCCTTGTAAGAGTATTCCCCTCTGCAGGGGGTGCTGAAACACCAGAGTTAAGAGGACAGGAAACAAAATTTATCAGTGTGTAACTATGAGAGGTGGTAATTGTAGTTACTTCTGATTCCACTCTTTCTTTCCCAAAGCCATGTCTTCTTACTGTTGGAGATTATATTAGTTTCCTATCACTGCTGTAATAAATCATCACAAATTTGGTGACTTAAGAGAATACAAATGTATTCTCTTAGAGTGCCATGAGTCAGAATTCTGAAATCAATGTCACTGGGCTACATTCAAGGTGTTGAGAAGGCTAGTTCCATATGGAGACTATGAGGGAACGATCTGTTTCCTTGACTTTTTCAACTTTTTGTAGCCATCTACAATCATTGGCTTGTGGTCCCTTCCTTTATCATCACACTTCATCACTGTAATCTCTGCTTTTGTCATGAAATCAGTTTCTTCTCTTCTATAGTCAAATATCTCTCAGCCTCCCTCTGATAATAAGGACATTTATTATTACATTTAGGGCCCAACTACATAATCTAGTATAATCTCTCATTTCAAAATCCTTAATCACAACTGCAAACTCCATTTTGTCATATGAGGTAATATTCATAAGTTATGGAGATTAGAATATGGAAATGTTATGTGTTGGGGGATGCTACTCACTTTACCATGGGGACATAGTATCTAAAGATCTCTGATACAGTGAACCTACTTTGATATAGAGTATAATCTCCCATCTTCATAGAATGTGATCAGATGTTTCAGCTGGGTCTTTAGTTCTATCTTTTTCCAATCACTTAATGAAGAATCTTAAACTCTCCAACTATCTTTGTGAATTTACCTATTTTTCTTCATAATTTTGTCAGATTTTTTCTCCATGTGTTTTAAAGCTTTGTTATTATACACATTCACATTTATAACTGTTTTTGTATTCCTGCTGAATTAATCTTTTTATCTTCATGAACTATTTCACTTTATCTCTGGTGAGTAATACACCTTGTCTAGAAGTCTACTATATTGATATTAATATAGATACATTGGCTTTCATATAATGATTGCAGGCCTGATATAATTTTATCCTTTTGTTTTTAACTGATCTGTCTCTTCACAAGTAACTGGGACTCTTTAGGTAACACATAGTTAAATTTTGTTCTTTACATAGTCTGACAATCTCTCCTTTTCACAAGAAGTGTTTAGTCTATTTATATTTCATGTAAGCTCCATCATCTTGATATTTGCTTTTTTATTTGTTGCAACTGTTTTTTGTTTCCCTATTTATTCATCGTTTCTGGAATTTTGAGGGAGTAATCAATTTTTACAATATTCCATTCTATTTTATTTATTGGCTTATTAACAATATCTCTTTGTATTATTTTGAGTGTTTGCTCTCATGATTACAACAAGCCTACTCATGTCATCATAGTGTATGTAGGGATAATGTTAGATCATTTCACACAAAATGAATAAATATTTCAATAGTATAATTCCATTTACTGCACCCCATCTTTGTGCTATACTTGTAATATATGATATATGCACATATTTAGTTAATACCACAGTATAATTTTATAATTTTTGCCATAAATATTCTTTTATAGAGTTTAGGGCATAAAAAGTAGTCTTCCATATTTATCCACATACTTACCATTTACAATGACCTATATTTCTCACTTTATGCTCAAAGTTCTGTATAGTTTGATTTATTTTAGCCTGAATGATTTTCTTTATCATATTGTGAAGGTTAGGTCATGATCATCCAGTGATGAATTTGTTCAGTTTTTGTTTATTCTAAAGTATATTTATTTTGCCTTCATTCTCTTTCTCACAACTTTTATTTTAGATTCAGGATGTAAATTTGTAGGTTTATTACCTGGGTATATTGTGTGATGTTGTGCTTTGGGTTTTCAATGATACCACCATCCAGCTACTAAGCATAGTACCTGATAGGTAGTTTTTTAGTCCTCACCCTCTTTCTATCCTCCCCCTTTAAGTAGCCCCCATATTTCTATGTTTATTGCCATGTGTACTCATTGTTTAGCTCCCACTTGAAAGTGATAACATGCAGTATTTTATTTTCTGTTGCTGGGTTAATTCACTTAGGATAATCACCTCTTGCTGCATCCATGTTGCTGCAAAGGACACAATTTTATTACATTTTATGCTTGGGTAGTATTCCATGCTATACATATGACATATTTTCTTTATTCAATTCACCATTGAAGGGCACCTAGGTTGATTCCATCTCTTTGCTATCATAAATA
This sequence comes from Callithrix jacchus, assembly GCF_049354715.1. NCBI lineage: Eukaryota > Metazoa > Chordata > Mammalia > Primates > Cebidae > Callithrix > Callithrix jacchus. Next base: position 142,104,421 of record NC_133524.1, read on the forward strand.
GTGCTGTAATGAACATATGTGTGCATACTTTTTGATAGAATGCTTTATTTTATTTTGGATACATAGCCAGTAATGGGATAGCTGGGTCAAATGGTAGTTCTGCTTTAAGTTATTTGAGAAATCCCTAAACTACTTTGCACAGTGACCGAACTAATTTACATTTCCACCAACAGTGTATATGTGTTCCCTTTTCTCTGTAGCTTTGCCAGCATCTGTTGTTTTTAGAATTTTTAGTAGTAGTCATTCTGGCTGACATGAGATTTTATCTAATTGCAGTTTCAATTTGCATTTCTCTGATGACTAGTGATGGGTAGCATTTTTTCATATATTTGTTGGCTGTAGGTACATCTTTGAGAAATGTCTGTTCATATTCTTTGCCTATTTTTAAATGGGGTTGTTTGTTTTTCCTGGTTGATTTAACTGCCTTATAGATTCTGGATATTAGACCTTTGTCAGATACATAGTTTGCAAATAGTTTTCTTCCATTCTGTAGGTTGTCTGTTTATTCTGTTGATAGCTTCTTTTGCTATGCAGAAGCTCTTTAGTTTAATTAGGTCCTACTTGTAAATTTTTGTATTTGTTGCAATTATTTTTGAAGCCTTAGTCTTAAACTCTATTTCAGGGCTGATGTCCAGAATGCCACTTTCTCAGTTTTCTTTGAAGATTCTTGCATTTAAATATACATTTAAATACATAATACATATTGAGTTGATTTTTGTACATAGTGAAATGTAGGCATCTAGTTTCATTCTTCTGCATATGGCCAGCCAGCCATCCCAGCACCATTATTGAATAAAGAGTCCTTTCCCTATTGCTTATTTTTTATTAATTTTGTTGAAGATCAGATGGTTGTGGGTTAACGGTATTATTTCTGGGTTCTCTATTCTGTTCCATTGATCTATTTGTCTGCTGTACGCATATCATGCTGTTTTGACTACTGTAGCCTTATAATATAGTTTGAAGTTGAGTAATATGACACCTCTAGCTTTGTTTTCTTTACTTAGAATTGCTTTGGATATTCAGGCTCATTTTTGGTTCTGCATAAATTTTAGAATAGTTTTTTTCTGGTTCTCTAAAAACTGACATTGATAATTTGATAGGAATAGCAATGAATCTGTAGATTGCCTTGGGCAGTATGGCTATTTTAACTATATTGATTCTTCCTAGTCATGAGCATGGAGTGTTTTTCTATTTGCTTGTGTCATCTATTATTTCTTTTTTTTTTTTTTTTTTTTTTGAATTTTTTATTGGATTATAGGTTTTGGGGTACATGAGCAGAGCATGCAAGACAGTTGCGTAGGTACACACATGGCAGTGTGCTTTGCTTTTCTTCTCCCCTTCACCCACATTTGGCATTTCTCCCCAGGCTATCCCTCCCCACCTCCCCCTCCCACTGGCCCTCCCCTTTTCCCCCCAATAGACCCCAGTGTTTAGTACTCCCCTCCCTGTGTCCATGTGATCTCATTTTTCATCACCCACCTATGAGTGAGAATATGCGGTGTTTCATTTTCTGTTCTTGTGTCAGTTTGCTGAGGATGATGTTTTCCAGATTCATCCATGTCCCTACAAACCACACGAACTCATCATTTCTGATTGCTGCATAATATTCCATGGTGTATATGTGCCACATTTTTCCAATCCAGTCTATTATCAATGGGCATTTGGGTTGATTCCAGGTCTTTGCTATTGTAAACAGTGCTGCAATGAACATTCGTGTACATGTGTCCTTATGGTAGAACGATTTATAGTCTTTTGGATATATACCCAGTAATGGGATTGCTGGGTCAAATGGAATTTCTATTTCTAAGGCCTTGAGGAATCGCCACACTGTCTTCCACAATGGTTGAACTAATTTACACTCCCACCAACAGTGTAAAAGTATTCCTTTTTCTCCACATCCTCTCCAGCATCTGTTGTCTCCAGATTTTTTAATGATCGCCATTCTAACTGGCGTGAGATGGTATCTCAATGTGGTTTTGATTTGCATCTCTCTGATGACCAGTGACGATGAGCATTTTTTCATATGATTGTTGGCCTCATATATGTCTTCTTTCGTAAAGTATCTGTTCATATCCTTTGCCCACTTTTGAATGGGCTTGTTTGTTTTTTTCCTGTAAATCTGCTTGAGTTGTTTGTAAATTCTGGATATCAGCCCTTTGTCAGATGGGTAGACTGCGAAAATTTTTTCCCATTCTGTTGGTTGCCGATCCACTCTAGTGACTGTTTCTTTTGCCTTGCAGAAGCTGTGGAGTTTCATTAGGTCCCATTTGTCTATTTTGGCTTTTGTTGCCAATGCTCTTGGTGTTTTGTTCATGAAGTCCTTGCCTACTCCTATGACCTGGATAGTTTTGCCTAGATTTCCTTCTAGGGTTTTTATGGTGCCAGGTCTTATGTTTAAGTCTTTAATCCATCTGGAGTTAATTTTAGTGTAAGGTGTCAGGAAGGGGTCCAGTTTCTGCTTTCTGCACATGGCTAGCCAGTTTTCCCAACACCATTTGTTAAACATGGAATCCTTGCCCCATTGCTTGTTTTTGTCAGGTTTATCAAAGATTGTATAGTTGTATGTATGTTGTGTTGCCTCCGGTGCCTCTGTTTTGTTCCATTGGTCTATATCTCTGTTTTGGTACCAGTACCATGCTGTTTTGATTACTGTAGCCTTGTAGTATAGTTTGAAATCCGGTAGTGTGATGCCCCCCGCTGTGTTCTTTTTGCTTAGAATTGACTTGGCTATGCGGGCTCTCTTTTGGTTCCATATGAAGTTCATGGTGGTTTTTTCCAGTTCTGTGAAGAAAGTCAATGGTAGCTTGATGGGGATAGCGTTGATTCTGTAAATTACTTTGGGCAGTATAGCCATTTTCACAATATTAATTCTTCCTAACCATGAACATGGAATGTTTCTCCATCTGTTTGTGTCCTCTCTGATTTCGTTGAGCAGTGGTTTGTAGTTCTCCTTGAAGAGGTCCCTTACGTTCCTTGTGAGTTGTATTCCAAGGTATTTTATTCTTTTTGTAGCAATTGCGAATGGCAGTTCGCTCTTGATTTGGCTTTCTTTAAGTCTGTTATTGGTGTAGACGAATGCTTGTGATTTTTGCACATTGATTTTATATCCTGAGACTTTGCTGAAGTTGTTTATCAGTTTCAGGAGTTTTTGGGCTGAGGTGATGGGGTCTTCTAGGTATACTATCATGTCGTCTGCAAATAGAGACAATTTGGCTTCCCCCTTTCCTATTTGAATACCCTTTATTTCTTTTTCTTGCCTGATTGCTCTGGCCAGAACTTCCAGTACTATATTGAATAGGAGTGATGAGAGAGGGCGTCCTTGTCTAGTACCAGATTTCAAAGGGAATGCTTCCAGTTTTTGCCCATTCAGTATGATATTGGCTGTTGGTTTGTCATAAATAGCTTTTATTACTTTGAGATACGTTCCATCGATACCGAGTTTATTGAGGGTTTTTAGCATAAAGGGCTGTTGAATTTTGTCGAATGCCTTCTCTGCGTCAATTGAGATAATCATGTGGTTTTTGTTTTTGGTTCTGTTTATGTGGTGAATTACGTTGATAGACTTGCGTATGTTGAACCAGCCTTGCATCCCTGGGATGAATCCTACTTGATCATGATGAATAAGTTTTTTGATTTGCTGTTGCAATCGGCTTGCCAATATTTTATTGAAGATTTTTGCATCTATGTTCATCATGGATATTGGCCTGAAGTTTTCTTTTCTCGTTGGGTCTCTGCCGGGTTTTGGTATCAGGATGATGTTGGTCTCATAAAATGATTTGGGAAGGATTCCCTCTTTTTGGATTGTTTGAAATAGTTTTAGAAGGAATGGTACCAGCTCCTCCTTGTGTGTCTGGTAGAATTCGGCTGTGAACCCATCTGGACCTGGGCTTTTTTTGTGAGGTAGGCTCTTAATTGCTGCCTCAACTTCAGACCTTGTTATTGGTCTATTCATAGTTTCAGCTTCCTCCTGGTTTAGGCTTGGGAGGACACAGGAGTCCAGGAATTTATCCATTTCTTCCAGGTTTACTAGTTTATGTGCATAGAGTTGTTTGTAATATTCTCTGATGATGGTTTGAATTTCTGTGGAATCTGTGGTGATTTCCCCTTTATCATTTTTTATTGCATCTATTTGGTTGTTCTCTCTTTTATTTTTAATCAATCTGGCTAGTGGTCTGTCTATTTTGTTGATCTTTTCAAAAAACCAGCTCTTGGATTTATTGATTTTTTGAAGGGTTTTTCGTGTCTCAATCTCCTTCAGCTCAGCTCTGATCTTAGTAATTTCTTGTCCTCTGCTGGGTTTTGAGTTTTTTTGATCTTGCTCCTCTAGCTCTTTCAATTTTGACGATCGGGTGTCAATTTTGGATCTCTCCATTCTCCTCATATGGGCACTTATTGCTATATACTTTCCTCTAGAGACTGCTTTAAATGTGTCCCAGAGGTTCTGGCACGTTGTGTCTTCATTCTCATTGGTTTCGAAGAACTTCTTCATTTCTGCCTTCATTTCGTTGTTTACCCAGTCAACATTCAAGAGCCAGTTGTTCAGTTTCCATGAAGCTGTGTGGTTCTGGGTCGGTTTCTGAATTCTGAGTTCTAACTTGATTGCACTATGGTCTGAGAGTCTGTTTGTTATGATTTCAGTTGTTTTGCATTTGTTGAGCAGTGCTTTACTTCCAATTATGTGGTCAATTTTAGAGTAGGTGTGATGTGGTGCTGAGAAGAATGTGTATTCTGTGGATTTGGGGTGGAGAGTTCTGTAAATGTCCACCAGGTTTGCTTGCTCCAGGTCTGAGTTCAAGCCCTGGGTATGCTTGTTGATTTTCTGTCTGGTTGATCTGTCTAGTATTGACAGTGGAGTGTTAAAGTCTCCCACTATTATTGTGTGGGAGTCTAAGTCCTTCTGTAAGTCATTAAGAACTTGCCTTATGTATCTGGGTGCTCCTGTGTTGGGTCCATATATGTTTAGGATCGTTAGCTCTTCTTGTTGTATCGATCCTTTTACCATTATGTAATGGCCTTCTTTGTCTCTTTTGATCTTTGTTGCTTTAAAGTCTATTTTGTCAGAGATGAGAATTGCAACTCCTGCTTTTTTTTGCTTTCCATTAGCTTGGTAAATCTTCCTCCATCCCTTTATTTTGAGCCTTTGTGTATCCTTGCATGTGAGATGGGTTTCCTGGATACAGCACACTGATGGGTTTTGGATTTTTATCCAATTTGCCAGTCTGTGTCTTTTGATTGGTGCATTTAGACCATTTACATTTAGGGTTAATATTGTTATGTGTGAATTTGATACTGCCATTTTGATTCTAAGTGGCTGTTTTGCCTGTTAGTTGTTGTAGATTCTTCATTATGTTGATGCTCTTTAGCATTCAGTGTGATTTTGGAATGGCTGGTACTGGTTGATCCTTTCTATGTGTAGTGCCTCTTTTAGGAGCTCTTGTAAAGCAGGCCTGGTGGTGACAAAATCTCTGAGTACTTGCTTGTTCGCAAAGGATTTTATTCTTCCTTCACTTCTGAAGCTCAGTTTGGCTGGATATGAAATTCTGGGTTGAAAGTTCTTTTCTTTAAGAATGTTGAATATTGGCCCCCACTCTCTTCTGGCTTGTAGTGTTTCTGCCGAGAGATCTGCTGTGAGTCTGATGGGCTTCCCTTTGTGCGTGACCCGACCTTTCTCTCTGGCTGCCCTTAGTATTCTCTCCTTTATTTCAACCCTGTTGAATCTGACGATTATGTGCCTTGGGGTTGCTCTTCTTGCGGAATATCTTTGTGGTGTTCTCTGTATTTCCTGCAATTGAGTGTTGGCTTGTCTTGCTAGGTGGGGGAAATTTTCCTGGATGATGTCCTGAAGAGTATTTTCCAGCTGGGATTCATTCTCTTCGTCCCCTTCTGGTACACCTATCAAACGTAGGTTAGGTCTTTTCACATAGTCCCACATTTCTTGTAGACTTTGTTCATTCCTTTTTGCGCTTTTTTCTCTGATCTTGGTTTCTCGTTTTATTTCATTGAGTTGGTCTTCTACTTCAGATATTCTTTCTTCTGCTTGGTCAATTCGGCTATTGAAACTTGCGTTTGCTTCGCGAAGTTCTCGTATTGTGTTTTTCAGCTCCTTTAATTCATTCATATTCCTCTCTAAGGTATCCATTCTTGTTATCATTTCCTCGAATCTTTTTTCAAATCTTTTTTCAAGGTTCTTAATTTCTTTGCATTGATTTAATACATGATCTTTTAGCTCACAAAAGTTTCTCATTATCCATCTTCTGAAGTCTAATTCCGTCATTTCGTCACAGTCATTCTCCGTCCAGCTTTGTTCCCTTGCTGGTGAGGAGTTTTGGTCCTTTCTAGGAGGCGATGTGTTCTGGTTTCGGGTGTTTTCCTCCTTTTTGCGCTGGTTTCTTCCCATCTTTGTGGATTTGTCCGCTGGTCGTCTGCGTAGTTGCTGACTTTTCGTTTGGGTCTCTGAGTGGACACCCAAAATGTTGATGATGAAGTATTTCTGTTGCTTGGTTTTCCTTCTACCAGTCTAGCCCCTTCGCTGTACGACTGTTGAGGTCCGCTCCAGACCCTGCTTGTCTGGGGTGCACCTCTAGTAGCCGTGGCACAGCGAGGGATGCTACCAGTTTCTTTTTCTGCTCTCTTTGTCCCAGGATGATGCCTGCCTAATGACAGTCTTTTGGATATAGAGGGGTCAGGGAGCTGCTTGAGGAGACAGTTTGTACTTTATAGGGGTTTAATTGCTGAGCTGTGCACTCTGTTGTTCATTCAGGGCTGTTACGCTGCTATGTTTGATTCTGCTGCAACACAGCTCATTAAACAACCCTTTTTTTTTTCTCAAATGCTCTGTGTTGAGGGGTTTGGGCTTTATTTTTGGATGTCCGATCAGGTGTCCTGCCCAGCTCAAAGGCAGACTAGCCACTGTTTGGCTGCCGAGGCTCCGCCCTGCTGTTGTGTGATTCGCGCTGTTCCTGCCGGCTCTGCTGTGGTCTCCGCCACGCCCTGCGGCGGAGTCTCTTCGTTGTAGCGTGTTGCCTCAGCAACGGCAGGCTGCGTCAGCAGTGGGCGTGTATCTCAGTAGGGACGGGTTGCCTCGGCAACGGCTGGCTGCGTCAGCAGTGGGCATGTATCTCAGTTGGGGCGGGTTGCCTCGGCAACGGCTGGCTGCCTCAGCAGTGGGCGTGTATATCAGTTGGGGCAGGTTGCCTCCGTAGTGGTGGACGCCCCTCCCCCACAGGGCGTCTCGGACCGTCTGCCCGGGATAGTTTGAAATCGCGGTTTTGTTCGTCCCACTGGGTATCCCAACCGATCTGTCCCTGCAATCCCCTGGGCTGGGCTACTGTGCAAGTCTCGTTCAGTCTCAAGTCCAGCCCTCTCAAGTCTCAGATTGCCGGTTCAACAAGGCACCCGGACAAGCGCGCCCTGTGGGGATTGCTGGGTAGGGCCGGCCGCCGCCGCCCCGGCTGCCGGCTTCGCCAGGCAGACCTACTGCCTGGCGTCCCGTGTCTTTTTATACTTGGGAGTTTCCCCGTTCTGTGGGCAACAAAGATCAGTCTGGAAATGCAGCACTGACTCACCGTTTGCGAATTCAACGTGGGCTCCAATCCTGGGTTGTTCTCACAGCGCCATCTTGAGTCCCCTCTCCTCCATCTATTATTTCTTTTAGCAGTGGTTTTAGTTCTCCTTATAGATATCTTTCACCTACTTGGCTAGATGTATTTCTAGATATTTTATATTTGCATGCATGTGTGTGTGTGTGTGTGTGTGTGTGTGTGCTTGTGACTGTTGTAAATGGTATTGTGTTCTTTATGTAGCTCTCAGCTTGCAAGTTACTGATTTATAGAAGTGCTACTGATTTTTATAGATACATTTTGTACCCTGAAACCTTACTAAAATTGTTTATCAGTTCTAGTAGCCTTTTGGCAGAGTCTTTAATGATTTCTAGGTATAGAGTCATATCATCAGCAAGCAGAGGTAGTTTGAATTCTTCTTTTCCTATTTGAATGGCTTTTATTTCTTTCTCTTCCCTGATTTCTCTGGCTAGCAGTTCACTTGTGTGAGTTTCCTGCTTAGGACTCCAGTACTATGTTGAATGAGAGTGGTAAGAGTGGGCATCCTCGTCTTGTTCCAGTTCTCAAGGGAGTTCTTTTAGCTTTCACCTAGAAATTCAGTATGTTCAGTATGATACTGACTGTTGGTTTGTCATAGATGTCTATTATTTTGAGGTATATATCTTCAATGCCTAGTTTTTTAAAGTTTTTGTTATGCTGGCATGTTGGATTTTATCAAAATCTTCTTCTGCATCTATGGAGAACATCATGTGTTTTGCTTTTAATTCTGTTGGTGTAGCAAATCATATATATTGATTTGTGTTTGTTGAACCATCTTTACATATCAGAAATAAGGCCAACTTGATCATGGTGTATTAATTTTTTTGATATACTACTGGAATTTGTTTGCTGGTATATCGTCGAAGATTTTTGCATATATGTTCGTCAGGGATATTAGCCTGAAGTTTTCTTTTTCCATCATGACTCCACCAGATATCGATATTAAGCTAATGCTTACTTCACAGAATTAGGGAAAAGCCCCGCTTCCTCAATTTTTTGGAACAGTTTCAACAGGATTGGTACCAGTTATTTTTACATTCAGCAAACTTCAGCTGTGAATCCATCTGGTCCAGGGTTTCTTTTTTGTCGCTGGTATATTTTTTCTTACTGATTAATTTCAGAGCCTACTGTTGGTCTAGTCAGAGTTTCATCTCTTCCCAATTCAATCTTTGGAGATTGTGTTAGCAAAAGTTTATTCATTTCCTCCAGATTTTCAAATGTGTGCGCATAGGGTTGTTCATAGTATTCTCTGAGTATCTTCTGTATTTCTGTGGAATTGGTTGTAATTTCACCTTTCTTGCTTCTGATTTCGTTTATTTGAATCTTCTCCCCTTTTTTCTTTGTTAATCTAGGTAGCAGTCTATAAATTTTCTTAATCCTTTCAAATAACCAATTTTTGATTTATTTATATAGATTTCTGGGTTTCAATTACCTTTAATTCTGCTCTGATTTTAGTTATTTCTTTCATTGTACTAGTGTTGCAGTTAGTTTGTTCTTACTATTCAAATTCCTGTAGGTGTAATGTAAGACTGCTAATTTGAGATCCTTCTAACTTTTTGAAATAGGCTTTAACATTATATACTTTTTGACTAACACAACTTTTGCCACACCACAGAGATTCTGGTATGTAGTTCCTCTGTTTTCATTTACTTTGAAGATTTTTTTTTCATTTCTGCCTTAATTACTTTGTTTATCCAAAAGTCGTTCAGGAGCAAGTGGTTTAATTTCCATTTAATTGTGTGGCTTGAAGAGATATTGACATTGAATTCTACTTTTATTCTAGTGTAGCCAGAGTATGGTTGCTACGCTTTTGATTTATATAAATTTATTGAGACTTCCTCTATGGCTGGGCATGTAGTTGATATTGGAATGTGTTTCATATTGCAGAGGACAAGAATGTATATTCTACGGTTAATGGGTGGAGCATTCTGTAGACTTCTATTAGGCCCATTGGTCAAGTGTTATGTTTAAGTACAGAATTTGTTTTGTTAGTTTTCTGTCTTGATGAGCTGCCTAACACTGTCAGTCTGGTGTTGAATTCTCCTAGTATTATTTTGTGGTTGTCTAAGTCTTTTCATAGGTGTAGAAGCATTTATTTTATGAATCAGAGTACTCCAATGTTGGGTATATATATATTTAGGATGGTTAAGTCTTCTTGTTGAATTGAACACTTTGCCATGATATAATATCATTATTTGTTCTTATTTACTTTTGTTGGTTTAAAGTATGTTTTGTTTGAAATAAGAATAGTGGCCCATGGTTTTTATTTTATTTTATTTTATTTTTTTCTGTTTGCATATTAGATCTTTCCTTCACCCTTTATTGTAAGCCCATGATTATAGTTAGTGTGAGATGGGTCTCTTGAAGACAGCAGATGGATGAGTCTTGTTGTTTTATCCATCTTGCCATTCTGTGTCTTTTAAGTGCAGGTGTTTTGACCATTTACATTCAAAGTTAATAGAGTTAATAGTGATATGAGGTTTTCATCTCATCAAGAAGTTTTCAGATGTTTGCTTTGCAGTTTCTATTGTGTGGTTGTTTAGTCTGCAGGCTATGTAATTAAGTGTGTTTTTATGGTAGTAGGTATTATTATTTGATTTCCATGCTGAGAACTCCCTTGAGAATCTCTAGTCCTGCTAGTCTAGTTGTAATGAGTTCCCTTAGCACTTGCTTATCTGGAAAATGTTTTATATCTCCTTGGCTTATGAAACTTAGTTTGGCAAGGTATAAAGTTAGTGATTGAAATTTCTTTTCTTTAAGAATGCTGAAAGTACGTCCCCAGTCACTCCTGGCTTGTAAGATTTAACCTGATGAGATGCCCTTTTTATGTAATCTGAACTTTCTCTATAGCTGCATGTTAGAGTTTTTTTCTTAGGGTTGATCTTGAACATTCTGGTGAGTATATACCTTAGTGATGTTCATTTTGTGCAGTATCTTGCAGGTGTTGTCTGAGTTTCTTATATCTATATGTCTACCTCTCTAACAAGATTAGAAAATTTTTCTTAAATTATTTCCTCAACTATTTTTCCAGGTTGTTTACCTTTTTCCTGTCTCCCTCAGGGTTCCTAGTAATTCGTAAGCTTGGTTGCTTTACATAATCCCATATTTCTTGAAAAAGTTGCTTATTTTTAATTTTTTCTCTTTATTGTTGTCTGACTGGGCTGATTTGAAAGACTGGTCTTCAAGCTCTTAAATTTCTTTTGGCAGCTTGGCCCAATCGATTGATAAAGACTTCAATTGTATTTTGAAATTCCTGAAGTAAATTTTCAATTCTGGAAACTATTCAATTTGTTTTTATTATGTTTTTCTTCCTTCATTTCCTGAATTGCTTTAGATTCCTCTTTGTGTCAATTTACAAACTTGCCTTTGATCTTATTGAGCTACCTTGCAATATGTGCTTTGAATTCTTTACCTGTCATTTCGGAGTTTTCATTTTCGCTGAGGACAATTGCTGAAAAGCTAGTGTGATATTTTGATGGTGTCACTATATTTCAGATTATTCTCAGTGCCAGAATTCTTGTGCTGGTTCCTCATAATCTGGAGATGCTGCTGACATTTCTAATTTTTGTAGCTATTCTTGTATAGGTCAGATTTTTCAATTTTTTTTTCTTTCTCCACATGATTCCCTTTGCACTTGCTTCTCTGGAAAATATGTTTTATTTCTCGTTCACTTATGAAGCCTTCTTTGGTGGGATATAAAATTATTGATTGGAATCTCTTTTCTCTAAGTATGCTAAAAGTAAGCCACCAATCTCTTCATACTTGCAAGATTTCTGATAAGTGTGCCGTTAACCTGACAACCTTCCCTTTGTGTGTAATATGAACTTTTTCTCTAGTTACCTTTGAGATTTTTATTTCCATTTTCCTCTGCACGCCCTCCATGGGGTGTCGCTGTAAAGAATGCTGGGTAGGGTCTTTTGACTTTGCTTCTGAGCCCCAAGCACTTCTTTCAGCAGGTTTTACATCGGGATGTGAAGTTTTACCCGTAAGCCAGTAGATGGCACTTACAAATGAGAGTTGGCTGTGGCCAACGTGGCTAGACATAAACTTGGTCCTTATTTACTGGCTGAAGCTTTCTGTTGCCTCAGGCAATGGGCTGATTTGTGGAATGTATAATAGACTCAGCTCCCTGCTCAGCCCCTTGGGGCCGAGGCCATGATTGTTGAGACTGAACTGGGCAGGTCTTCCAACAGGTCTCCCAGAGGCAGGCATGAGCATCAGTGCCATGGGACAATCCAGTGGGTGGCTGCCAAGCACCCAGAGGTGTATCTAGGTGTGAAGCTGGAAACCTCCTCAGTCGTATGCACTCTTGCATGAGATCGGGAGTGGCCTAAACTCCTAATTCAAGGGAATGGGGTTTCCAGATGCCTAGGTATCTGCCCGGGCTTGCAGTGGCAATGGCTTCCTTCCATCAGGATCTTTACACAGGAAATATGGGGTGGGTCAAGCTGCTGATCCAGTTGAGGAGTTGCTCCAAATGCCTGAAGACCTGTCTGGGTGTGAAGCAGAGAGTGTCCTGTTGTACCATGATCTATGTCAATGAAGGATAAGACAGTTCAGGCTCCTGAACCTGGTGAACAAATGCTCCAAAGGCCTGAATTTCTGTCTAGGGGTGGAGCAGAAAGGGCCCTGCTATACCAAAAACTCAGGAGAGTAGGGTGGGACCCACAGCAATGGCATATGAAGATCAGTTCCAGGTAACCAAGCTGGCTCTAGCTGAAAGTCTCACCGCCCAAGGGAAACTGCAGCTGTAGTGGCTCTCTTCCCATCCCAGACTTGGTGGGGGTTTGGCGAACACAACTCCCCTACCTACTGCTGAGATGCTTTCCACGGTTTTGGCTGTGGAGGCCCCTACCCCACTCAAGAGCAGGTGCTCCGTTATCTTTCCGAAGACTAAAACGTCTATGTGGCCACACTGCCGAGTTGCCACAGAATGGCTGACTTCATATGTGCCTGGATTTAAATGGCATCCTGCTCTTAGTTGCTGATGAAGCAAGGTCTGGAACATTTTCTGGTGTCTTTCTCTCATAACATCTCCAAGCCAATATTGAAGTGGGTAACAAGTACAACTTCACTGTACCAACCTTAGTAAGTACCCCAAAAATGCACAGCTCAGTGCCATGAGCGATCACCTTGGCTTACAATTTATTTCTTAGGTAGAATGAGATTATGTCTAATGTTTCCAGAATCTTGGTGAACTGCCTGAATAACCAGTTTCTGTCTTTTTCTGTCTTTCCTCATCCAGAGGAAAACTGGCAGAGCTGGCATAGTTTATATCTCTTGGGACACCCTAAGAACAAATAAGAGTGGCAGACAGCTTGCTGAAGCTGGTACAGCTCTGCAAGATTGAGGCAAGGTACAGAACCTGTGGCAAGTCTCCCAGAAAGAAAAAGGAGAAGTGGAGTATGCCTCCAGTATCTCAACCTATGGCATAGCAGTAAGACAGCAAAAAGCCCAAAGGATTTCAGGCTTCTGAAAGAAAAGTAACCCATAAACACCTTTTAGTAGGAATCTACACACAGAAGGGCAAAGAAGACACATCTGTAGAAAAGGTTTGAGAAGCTGCCAGAATATCTAGCCAAGCCAATTTGTGAAGGCCTTTCTCTGTCAAAGCCAGTTCATAAGCACTTGGAGATGTGACTTTTTCTTCAAATATGCAGATACCAACACAAAGCTATAAGAAACATAATTGGGGATGGGGCACAGTGGCTCATGCCTGTAATCCCAGCACTTTGGGTGGCCAAGGCAGGTGGATAATGAGATCAGGAGATAGAGATCATCCTGGCTAACATAGTGAAACCCCATCTCTACTAAAAATATTAAAAAATAGCTGGGTGTGGTGGCACACACCTGTAGTCCCAGCTACTTGGGAGGCTGAGGCAAGAGAATCTCTTGAGCCCGGGAGGCAGAGGTTGCAGTGAGCTGAAATTGTGCCACCGTACTCCAGCATGGGTGACAGCAAGACTCCATCTAAAAAGAAAGAAAGAAAGAAAGAAAGAAAGAAAGAAAGAAAGAAAGAAAGAAAGAAAGAAAAGAAAAAGAAACTTAGGAAAACATGAACCAATCTGTCAATCTTTAAAAATCTTGTGTAACCAACCACAAAATGATGGAGAACTATGAATTACCTGGCAAGCAATTTCAACTAATCATCTGAAAACGCTCCAGAAGATACAAATAAACACAGATACAACTAAAGTAAATCAGAAAGATGACATATGAACAAAAGTAGAATATTGAGAAAGAGAAACTATTAAAAAATAGAAATTTTGAAGCTGAAGAATAAAAACATGAACTATGAAATTCACTAGTTGGCTTCGACAGCAGATTTTGATCTTGCAGAAGAAAAAGCAGTAAGCTTAAAAACAGGTTATTTGAAATTATTCAGTCTGAGAAGTAAAAAGAAAAAAAAGACTTCGAAAGAGTGAAGAAATCATACTGGACTTACGGGACACCATCAAACCAACCAGTAGATGTATTATGGAAATCTCAGTAAAAGAAGAAAGAGAAGAATGATTATTAAATAAATAATAACCAAAAATGTTTACAAATCTGGGGCGGTAAATGAAAATTCAGATTTATGAAGCCATAGACATTCCAAGTATGATGAATCCAAATAATTCTACACCAAAATCTATTATAATTGAGTTGTCAAATTTCAAAGAAAAAGAGATAATGTTGAAAGCAGTAAGAGAAAAGCAACTTGTCATGTAGTAGTGCCTCATAAAAATATTAATGCTTTTTCAACAGGAAGCTTGCAGGCCAAGGGCAAGTGTTGTGATATATTCAAACCTGCCAACCTGCCAAGGATGTAACGCCTGACAGAAATGTCCTTTAAAAATGGAGAGATAAAGACTTTGTCAGACAAACAATACCTGAGCTAGCACATGAGTGTGAAATTTTCCTTACAAGAAATGCTAAAGAGAGTTCTTCAAGTTGAAAAAGCATACGACAGTATAAAACTCATCAGTATATGTAAAAATACAGATAAATATATAATACTGTAATACAGTAATTGTAGAGTGTAAATTATTTTTGATTCATAAAATTTAGAAGACAAGAGTATTAAAATACATATAACTACAAACATGTTTATGTATATAAAATATAAAATGATGCAAATTATGAAATCGGTAACGTAAAGGGTTGGGATGTGTAAGAGTATAGAGGTCTTATTTGTATGTGATTGAATTTAAATTGTTATCAGATTAAAATAGACTTTTATAAGATGTTTTGTGTGAGCCTTATTGATGTTAAACAGAAAGAAGATATCTACAGTAGATACACGCAAAAAAATAAATAAATAAAATCCCAGAAAGGAATCAAACCATATAACTATAAAAATCAATGAATCACAATGCAATATAATAAAAGAGGACTACAAGACAGACAGAAATCCATGAACAAAGTGAAAGTCATTCTTTTCTGATCAATAACTTCTTTAAATGTAAATACATTACATTCTCTACCCAAAGACATAGAGGTACTAAACTGATTTTTTTAATCCAAATATATACTGTCTATTAAAGAGTCGCTTTGGATTTAAGGACATAAATAGGCTGAATATGAATGGATGGAAAAAGGCATCCCATGCAAATGGTAATTAAAAAAGAGTAAGGCTGGCTATATTTATATCTGAAAAAATACACTTCGAGTCAAAAACTATTATAATAAACGGGCCAGGCTCAATGGCTCATGCCTGTAATCTCAGCACTTTGGGAAGTTGAGGCGGGCAGATCATGAAGTCAAGAGATCAAGACCATCCTGTTTAACATTGTGAAAAACCATCTCTACTTAAAATACAAAAAATTAGCCGGGTGTGGTGGCAACATACCTGTAATCCTTGCTACTCAGGAGGCTGAGGGAGGTGAAGCACTTGAACCCGGGAGGTGGGGATTGCAGTGGTCACACCACTGCACTCCAGCCTGGGTGACAGACAGAGTAGACTCTGTTTCAAAAAAAAAAAAAAAGAAAGAAAAAGGAAACTATCATAATAAAGAATGCATATTATGTATAAGAATGCATATAATTATACATAAGAATACACATAAAAGACGAAATAATGCATATAATAATAAAAGCATAAATTTAAGAGAAAGACATAATAAGTATATATGCAGCCAACTTCAGAAGACATAAAAATAAGTGCAGCAAATATTGGTAAGACTAAAGAGAAGAATATACAGAAATGCAATAATGGTAAGAGACTCCAATACTCCACTTTCAATAATGAGTAGAACATACATACAGAAAGTAAATAAATTAGGGTACTTGAACACCACAGATCAAATAGAACTAAGAGACATATACAAACAATCTATTAGATTGACATGTTAGGTCAAAAAACAAGTCTTAACAAATTTAAGAAGATGAAAGTCAAAGTATCTTTTCTGACCACAATGGAATGATTCTAGAAATCATTTACAGAAGGAAAACTGGAAAATTCCAAAATTTGTGGAAACTAAAACATACTTTTGCATAACCAATCAGTCAAGGAGGAAATTAAAAAGGAAATTGAAAAATATTTTGAGATAAATGAAAATAGATTTACAATGTATCAAATCATATGGGATGAAGCAAAAGCATTGCTAAGAAGGGATTTTGCAGCAATGAAGGCCTGCACTACAAGGGAAGAATTTACACCTCAAGAAACTTGAAAAAGAAGAAGAAATTAAGCCTAAAGTTGTCAGAATGAAAAAAAATAATAATTATTAAAGCAGAAATAAATGAAACAGAGAATAGGAAAACAACATAAAAATTAAAATAACAATTGATATTTTAAAAAGATCAGGAAAATTGAAAAAAAGAAAATTGACAAACCTGAGCTAGATTAACAAAAAAGAGAAGATGCAAATAAATAAAATAAAAAATTAGATACAAGACATTACAAATGATACCACTGAAAGATAAATGATGAAAAGATTCTACTATCAATCATGATATGCCAAAAATTGGATAACTGAGGAGAAACGGATAAAGTCCTAGAAACAGACCACCTGCCAAGACTGCGTCATGAAGAAATATAATATCTGAGCTATCAAAAATGAGTAATGAGCAATCTGTTAATACAATACCTTTCTACTGTAAAAGCCCACAACAGGATGGCTTCACTAGTCAATTCCACCAAATATTTGAAGCATAATTAACATTAATTCTTCTCAAACTCTTACAAGAAATGAAAGGAGATAGTTTTCAAACTTATTTCTTGAGGTCAGCATTACCATGATATCAAAGCAACAAAATGACACTACAGAAGTAAAAATTACAGCCCAAGACCCCTGGTGAACACAGATGCCAAATCTTCAACTAAATACTAGTAAACTGAAATTAAAAGCACATTAAAAGGACCATACATCATGATCAAGTGGAATTTCTTCTTGGGATGCAAGACTTCTGAAAACACACAAATCAAATAATGTGATACACCGTATTAACAAAATGAAGGATGAAAACCATGCGATCATCTCAATAGATGCAGAAAAATCACTTGAAAAAATTTAGCAGAATTTCATAATAAAAATCATCAAGAAACTAGATTTAAATAGAATTTAACTTGACATAATGAAACAAATATATGACAAGCTCACAGGTACATCATTTTCAATGGTGAAAAGCTGAAAGCTTTTCCTATAAGGTCAGGCACTAAAGCATGTTGCCCACACTTGCCATTTTTATTTAATATAGTACTGGGAGTCCTGGCCAAAATAATTAAGGAAGAAAAAAGAAATAAAAGGCATTCAAATTGGAAAGAAGCATAATTGTTTTTGTTGGTGGATGACACGACATTCCTATATGTCGAAAAGCTCTGAAGATGCCAAATAACTGATAAAGAATTCGGTTGTTTTTCTAAACATTAACGAATGAACTATTCAATAAAGAAATTAAGAGAATCTCACAGAAAATAGCATCAAAAGTAATAAAATACTTCGCAGTAAACTTAACCAAGGAGGTGAAAACACTTAAAACTATAAAACATTAGTTAAAGTAATTAAAGAAGACACAAATAAATGAAAGCTATCCCGTGATCCTGGATTGGAAGCCTTAGTCTTTTTAAAAACACCATGATACTGGCATAAAAACAGATATATAGACCAATAGAATATAATAAGGAGCCTAGAAATAAAACCACAGCTTTATAGTCCGGATCTTTGACAAGGATGCCAAGGACACACAATGGGAAAAGGATTGATTCCTCAACAAATTGTGCTGAGAAAATTAGATGTTGTATGCCAAAAACAGTTACTGGATTGTTACAGCTTATTGTACATAAAAATAAACTCAAAAGGGATTAAAAACTTAAGCATAGAACCACAAACTATTAAACTCCTGGAAGAAAACAGGGGAAAAATCTTTGTGCCATTGGTCTGACATGACATCAAAAGCAGAGGTACCAAATGTATAAATAGACAAGTGGGAATACATTAAAATTAAAAGTTTCTGCACAGCAAAGGAAACAGTCATTGGTGATGTGAACAATATACAGAACGAAAGAAAGTATTTGCAAATTATAGCTAAGAAGGGGTGAATATTCCAAATATATAAGGAACTCCTAAAACTCAATAGCAAAAAAAGAAAAAAACAAGTAAAAATGGGTAAAGCATTTGAATAAACAATTCTCTGAAAAAGACATACAAATAGACAAGTATATTAAAGGATGCATGGTCTGGTGTGGTGGCTTATGCCTGTAATTTCAGCACTTTGGAAGGCTGAGGCTGTTCGATCACCTGAGATCAGCAGTTCGAGACCAGCCTGGTCAGCATGTTGAAGCCCTGTCCCTACTAAAAATACAAAATTAGCCAGGTGTGGTGGCACGTGCCTGAGATCCCAGCTGCTTGGGAGACTGAGGCAGGAGAATCACTTGAACCTGGGAGGGAAAGGTTGCAGTGAGCTGAGATCACACCATTGCACTCCAGCCTTAGCAAGAGTGACAAGAGAAGAAACTCCATCTCAAAAATTAAAAAAAGCTTAATGTCTCTAATTATCAGAGGTATGCAAGTGAAAACCACAATGAAATATCACTTCATAAATGTTAGAATGACTAGTATGAATAAAAAGATAAGTTTTGGAGAGGGCACAGTGAAATGGAATACTTGTACACTGTTGGTGGGAATGTAAAATGGTACAGCCACTATGGAAAACAATATGAAGGTTCATTTCTAAAAGTTAAAAATATAACTACTATACGTCTTGTGGATATTTACCCAAAAGATTTGAAATCAGTATGTCAAGGAGATAACTATACTCCCATGCTCATTGAAGCATGATTCGCAATAATGAAAATATGGAAATAACCTACATGTTCATCAGAGTGAATGGATAAACACATGTGCTATGCACAATTTAATAGTATTTACATTTTATGGAGAAAGAAATACTCCTATATGTGGCAACATGGATGAACCTTGAAGACATTATGCTATGTGAAATAAGCCAGTCCCAGAAGGACAATATTGAATGATTCTACTTAAATGAGGTATCTAAAATAGCGAAACTCATAGAAACAGAGAGTAAAATGGTTGTTGCCAGCACCTGTCTGTTCAATGGACGTAAGTTTCAGTTATTCAAGGTGAATATGTTTCAGAGTTCTGCCATGAAACACTGTGCCTGTAGGTTAACAATTCTGTGTTGCACACTCGAAACTTTGGTTAAAGGATAGATCTCATGTGTTATTACCACAGTGAAAAAAATTAAAAATATTTTCTGTATGTTCTATCAAATGCAACAGATTAGAAAAACCCAGTAAATTGTTAAATATTTAAATAGAAGTGAAAATTGTTACAATTTATAAATATATATTGCCAACCTAAAATAACGGAAAACCAACTGGAAGGTTTTCACAATCTAATAAAAGATTTTGGTGTAATGTCTATATGCAAGGAAACTTTGAATAATTAATAACTATAGCTGACTAAAGCCATTCTGTCCAATATGATATCAGCGAGCCACATGTAACTAGTAAGCACTCAATACGTGGTTACTCACAATTAAGATGTGTTCTGACATAAATACTGGATTTTAAGGTGTAGCATGAAAAATAATGCAAAATATTTTATAAATACGTAAAATGTCTTTAAAACAATATAAAATATATCTTATGATATAAACTACAGGTTAAAATGTCACTATTTTGATATATTGTGTTAAATAAAATTTGTTATGAACAATTTAGAAAAAAGATCAAATATTTAATATAATTATGTGTCATTAGAATGAGTATGAAGCGGACACTTGATGTTTACTGTATGTAGATGATTTTGCCAAGTTGTTTCTCAGAGCCTTCTGGACACCCTGGTAATTCTGCTCTGTAGTTTGAGTGACTACCGCTAGAGGGCAATCATATCCTTCAAAGCACAGTTTTCTTTTAAATACAATGGTCTCCATTTGGATACACAGATATTAAGTTAATCTGCAGAAATAATTGAGTAGACCACATTTTTCAGTCCAATAATATAAAACAAGAGGGTTCTTAGGCACCATGAAGATATCCTATGTTCCATACACATGCTAGATACCTGGTCTTATTTATTAATCTTTCTAACTCAGAACAAATGACAAATCCAAAATATCTTTCGTTCCTGGCCAGAGACTGCAAAAGTAAACCTGATGTTGCAATATTTGTTAAAATTCAGTTGCAGTATAAAGATTAATCTTTCAGGTATATATTCCTGTTATTGCTGGGCTTAATTTATGTTTGGCTTCTTAAATATTACTGAAAAGTGTCTTGTGCTATTCCAGTCCAAATGGGTGTAGATCCTATTTTCCCTTTGGAGTTTATACCACCAAGGTACTCATGTCTCCTTCTTAAACTCAAACTGGATTTTTTATACTAGTCAAGTTGGTGTAAAGCCAACTACAGCTTTTCTCTCCCTCTGATTACTAATAAGAAATATGGACTACATATGAAAAGCAACTATCTGAGGACTTTGAAAATTAAACAATAATAGGGTGTTTGGAGAGAGAAGTTAAAATGTGAAGGACAAGTACTATGATGCTTTTCTTGTTTGTATCTTTGTTGTTTTTCTCCTTGACCTCCTAGCTTTGATCCAAGTTGCAGAAATCCACAGACAGAAAACTCCTATAGACATCTATTGTGTCTCAAGTACCAAGGGAAAGGCCCACTCGACATCTGAGAAGTAGAGAAGAATCCCCCACCCTTCTTTCCTCCCTTTCTTTTTCTTTCCCCTTTGACAGTATTAAGATGTAGAAAAGATTTTCCTCCAAAGGTGCAGCATGAGGGAATTTGGAGTAGGTGGGTGATGAAATTGCTCTCAATAATTATTGTGGTTGCAGTTACATGGCTCTATGCATTTCTAAAAACGCAGAAACCAAAATGTGAAACTTACTGTATGGAACTTACAAACTCAATTACTAAAATATCAAACTGGCCCTAGATGGCATGTTGTTTTGAATGGAAGATAAGATTTTGAACTGGGAAGTCAAAGGTTCAAGTCTAGTTAGTTTTGTAATTTTGCATAAATCACTTAACCCGCTTGATCCTCAATTTCCAATCCTGTACCTGATTACATAAGGCCATGTATACGCAGAATATATTCCTCTCTCTCTCTTTCTCTCTCCATCACAAAGAGAAAGAATTCTACTGCATAGAAGATTAGAAAATCAATATTTTTGCCTAACCATAACTGTATGCGATCAGACATGGCCAACCCTACTAACGTCTACCTCTACTATTACACAATACTGACAGAAAGAACATGGGTCCTCAGATCTTCCTCAGCCTGCTATGGATATGGCTAATAAATACAGAAGTCAATAGAGCTCTTGCTCCCTTTTGATCTCAAAGTGTCTTTTTGAGCTAAATTTGCAAAGAAAAGGCCTACATTAAAAATTCTAAGTAAATTTAAGGCCCCACAGAGTGGCTCCTGCATGTAATACCAACACTTTGGGAGGCCAAGAGTTTGAGACCAGAGAAACCCAGTCTCTACTAAAAATACAAAAATTAGCCAGACATAGTGGTGTGCACCTGTAGTCCCAGCTACTGTGGAGGCTGAGGCAGGAGAATTGCATGAACCTGGGAGGCAGAGGTTACAGTGAGCTGAGATTGTGCCACTGCCCTCCAGCCTGGGTGAGAGAGTGAGACCTTGTGTTTTTTTTTTTGTTTTTTTTCTGAGACCGCAACCTCTGCCTCCTGGGTTCAAGCAATTCTCCTGCCTCAGCCTCCCAAGTAGCTGGAACTACAGGCACATGTCACCATGCCCAGCTAATTTTTGTATTTTTAGTAGAGACGGTGTTTCACCTTGTTGACTAGGATGGTCTCGATCTCTTGACCTTGTGATCCACCCGCCTCGGCCTCCCAAAGTGCTGGGATTATAGGCATGAGCCACCGTGCCTGGCTGAGATCTTGTTTTTTAAAAAAAAGAAAAGAACCTAAGTAATTTTAATATTAACAGGTGGCTTATACATGTAAGTTTGTGTGAGTAATGAAAGGCTAAATAATACTACACAAAATAAAATTACCCTGATAATTGATGATATATGATATGATATGATATATATGATACATATATGATATATATGATATTCAAATATGCTATTATTTATAGTATATAACATGATATATATGATATATCATATATATGCATCATACATGATATATCATATATGATGCATATATATGATATATATGATATCATATCATATACTATAAATAACTAATATATTCAAATAAACTAAACATTTAAAAGGCAGATTCTTCACACACATAGATGGCCAGAGTCAGAAGGGAGTTCAATTACTAATGGATGAGTGCTCAAATAATCCTAAATAACTTTTAGTTATGCTTATCTTTCCAGTTTAATTTGACTTGCTTTTAAATGAGAAGTTTAACCTTTCCTGAACAGAAGCACGAAAAGCTTTGAGGGGGAGGGAAATCACAATGTTTTAATAGACAGGTTCTTGCTGTATCAATGTAATTAATTGAGAAATACTTAGATCTTTGGTCACTGATTTATTCGAACATGTTTGATAGTTCTGTGCTAAAAAAAAATAAATGATATAAAGATTGTAAAAGTTCAAAGGCTTATAGAAACTGCTTTGGATTCAGACACAGACAACCTTTGGTCATTGCCTTTTTCTAAACTATCTTCTAGACTTAAACACTAATAAGGATACATTGTGTGATTTCATCTCTTCTTTCAAGTCAGAATATCCCTTTGTTGTAATTTTATACTAATAATTTCCATTGCAAAACAAAAAATATACTGTACTATTTTGACCCAGGAAAATATCCGTTGGCTAACTCTGATTCAGTAACTATGGAATGTTGTGTTTTCTATGAAATGACATGTTATCTGAAGAAGATACAAGTGGGCAAACAGAGAGGCCAGAGGGGAATCACAGCCCAATTTGCATATTTTATCCATTTTTGAAATGCTGAATTTGAGCTATCATTGTAAAACAATGATATCACTTCTTTTCTTTATTCTGCTCAAGAAAATATTCCGTGATTGGCACTTGATGTAATTTCATAATTCTAAAATTGTCTTATAAAAGTTGAAGAACAAATTGAAGGGAATCCCTTTCAAGGTGATTATGAATTAATATGGTTCAACTGTGTCCTCACTCAAATCTCACCTTGAATCATAATAATCCCTACAACTCAAAGGTAGGGCCAGGTGGAGATAACTCAATCTCGTGAGTGATTTCCCCTGTACTGTTTTTGTGGTAGTGAATAAGTCACATGAGCTCTGGTAGTTTTATAAATAGGAATTTCCTTGCACAAGCTCTCTTGCCTGCTGCCATGTTAGATGTGACTTTGCTCCTCATTTGCCTCCCTCCATGATTGTGAGGCCTCCCCACCCATGTGGAACTGTGAGTTCATTAAACCTATTTCCTTAATAAATTACCCAGTCTCAGGTATGATTTTATTAGCCATGTGAGAACAGACTAAAACAGTAAATTGGTGCTAGTAGTGTGGGGTGCTACTGTAAAGATACATGAATATATGGAAGCAACTTTGGAACTGGGTAACAGGCAGAGGTTGAAACAGTTTGGAGGGCTCAAAAGAAGACAGGAAAATGTGTGAACATTTGGAACTTCCTAGTGACTTGGAGGGCTATGAATACAGGAAGATGTGGGAACATTTGGAACTTCCTAGACACTTGTTGAATATGGATTTCACCAAATGCTGATAGCGATATAGACAATAAAGTCCAGGCTGACATGGTCTCACATGCATATGAGAAACTAGTTGGAAACTGGAGCAAAGCTGAATTTTGTTGTGCTTTAGCAAACAGACTGACAGATTTTTGCCCCTCACCTAGAGATATGTAGAACTTTGAACTTAAGAGAGTTGATCTGGGTCATCTGGCAGAAGAAATTTCTAAGTAGCAAACTGTTCAAGAGGAAGCAGAACATAAAAGTTTGAAAAATTTGCAGCCTAACTGTGTGATATAAAACAAAAACCCATTTTCTGGGGAAAAGTTCAAGCTGGCTGCAGAAATTTGCATAAGTAACAAGGAGTCAAATGTTAATCACCGAGAAAATGGGTAAAATATCTCCAGGGTATTTCAGAGACCTTCATGGCAGTCCCTCCCATCACAGGTGCTGAGGCCTAGGAGAGAAAAAATGGTTTTACGGGCCAGATGCAGGGAAACCCTGCTGTGATCAGCCTCTGGCCTTGGTGCCGTGCATCCCAGCTGCTCCAGCTGTGACTGAAAGGGGCCAAGGTACAGCTTAGGTTGTTGCTTTAGAGAGTAGAAGCCCCAAGTCTTGGCAGCTTCCACATTGTGTTGAGCCTATGGGGGCACCGAAGTCAAAAATTGAGGTTTGGGAACCTCTGCCTAGATTTCAGAGGATGTATGGCAACACCTGGATGTCCAGGCAGAAGTTTACTTCAGGGGAAATGCCCTCGTGGAAAACCTCTGCTAGGGCAATGTGGAAGGGAAATCAGGGGTTGAAGTCCCCACACAGAGTTCCCACTGGAGTACTGCCTAGTGGAGCTGTGAGAAGTCGGCCATGATCCTCCACATCCCAGAATGTAAGTCCACTGACAGCTTGTACCGTGCACCTAGAAAAGCTACAGACAGTCAACATCAGCCCATGCAAGCTGCTGAGAGGGAGGCTGTACCCTGAAAAGCCACAGGGGTGGAGCTGTCCAAGACGGTGAGAACCCACCACTTGCATCAGCATGGCCTGGATGTAAGACATGGAGTCAAAGGAGATCATTCTGAAGCTTTAAGATTTCACTGGTCCACTGAATCTCAGACTTGCAGGGGGCCTGTAGCCCCTTTGTTTTGGCCAATTTTTCCCATTTGGAATGGATATATTTACCTAATGCCTGTATCCCTATTGAATCTAGGAAGTAAATAACTTGTTTTTGATTTTACAGGCTCACAATCATAAGGGACTTGCCTTTTCTCAGAGGAGATTCTGGACTGTGGACTTCTAAGTTAATGCTGAGATGAGTTAAGACTTTGAGGGACTGTTGGGAATGCATAATTGGTTTTGATATGTGAGATGATATTTGAGAGGGGTCAGGGTTGGAATGAAATGGTTTGGCTGTGTCCCCATCCAAATCTCACCCTGAATTATAATTATCCCCATGTATCAAGGGTGGAGCCAGGTGGAGATAATTGAATCGCTGGTGCAATTTCCCCCATATTGTTCTCATGGTAGTAAACAAGTCTCACAAGATCTCTTGGTTTTATAAATAGGAGTTGCCCTCCACAGACTCTCTTGCCTGTCTCTATGCACGACATGACAGTGCTCCTTATTGGCCTTCCACCTTGATTGTGAGGTCTCCCCAGCCATGTGGAACTGTGAGTCCATTAAACCTCTTCCCTTTATAAACTACCCAGACTCAGGTATGTCTTTATCAGCTGTATGAGAACATATTCATACATGAATGGTGAGAATACTTCTCCTGCAAGGCTGTCTACAAGAACATACTGATAAGATGGTGAAGCCATGGTGACTAGTGAAAAGAGCTGAATCATAGAAGCTGACAATGCTGTGGTCTATTTGTATGGCCATCCTTAAGTTCTAGAGTAGAATCATAGACTCTTCAAGGTGGAAGGGATCATAGATGCCATCTTTAATTTCAATATTCCTTCCAATTCAGAAGTCTTTTTCTCAAATGGTTGGCTCATTGGTATCCAGCTTTGGCTTCACCACTCTTAGGGATGAGGAAGCATACTGACTCAATTCTTTTTGAGGCACAGGGTGTCCCATAATATCTGACTGAGTTATACCTTACTCATTCTTACAAGAAAAGAACTCAATTCCCAAACTGAATCGCACAAGCAAAGCAGTCTGCCATTATACAGGTAGTACATTGAAAGATTAAAATGTATATGGATTTAGGAAGATGGAGTAAATTGTTGTAAATGAATATAGTGCTATAGTTAGTGATAAAATTATATGTGTTAAGAATTTTATGTAATATTTAAATTTTACTCACATTTTGATAATGACCTAAATGTAAAGAGGTTGTGACTTAATTTTTAAATTATTCAGTTTGTATTTCTAGGATTATTTTACTGATTATTTGTAACCAATATTTATTGAATTCCACTCTATTTTCAAGGCTGCAGAAGATGTTGAGTATTAGTTGCATAATTATCACTGGTTATTGAGAGGAACATAATTTAAATAATTAACTCCAATTTAACACTGCTAAAGCTAGATCAGACTCTAATTTACAAATCCGATCATACGCATGTATTTTGACAAACATAACTTAAACCAGGTTCATATAAAATGACCTGGCATGGGCAAAACAAAATTTTCCAATATTTGGAATGACTTGCATGATGTTTTTATTTCCAGTATTTTTTTGCATGCATTACAGACTGAGAAGAATAATTTGATAAGTACGATGAGTGACTATCTCAGTAGGACAAGAAGACATATAGATGTATTGGAAGCCCCAAAGTAAAAGTGTTGTTTAAATGACCAAGCCTCTCCCTGATGATATGTCTATTAAAAGTGGAGAACTTAAAGACACAACAAAGGTTTTAAGTGAAAACATAGCACGTTCACCAGTAGGGTTACTGTATTAGTTCATATTGATGCAAACTTAGTGGCTTAAAATAACACAAATTTATTATCTTATAGTTAAGGAGGTCAGAAATCTCAAATGGATCAGCAGGGCTGTGTTCTTTCAGTAACATATAGGGGACAATCCATTTCCTTGCCTTTTTCAAATGCTAGAAGATACCCACATACCTTGGCCCATGACCCCTTCCTCTGCATTCAAAGCCAGTAGCATCTTCAAATTATTCTCTCTCACTCTCTTTTCCTTTTTCCTCTTTCTTTTCTAATTTCACCTCTCTCCCTCTCTCCTCTCTCTTTCTCTCACATATACACGTGTCTCTGCTTCCATCACCCCATCTCCTACTCTGACTCTGAGCCTCCTGCCTTCACCTAATGAGGATTCTTGTGATTACATTTGACCCATCTGGATAAGCCAAGCTACTCTGCTTATCTCAAGATTGTTAACATTAATCACATCTGTCAAGTCATTTTTACCATATAAGCATACATATTCCCAAGGTATGGGGATTGGGACATGGACATCTTTGGGAGGCCATTACTCTGTGTACCATGGTATCTATGTGCCTGAATGAAAGGATGTGTCCTAGATGACCTAAACGTAACAGTTACGTCGTTAAAAAATACCCTGTTCCCCTAAAGTAAAGAAAGTTTTAATGTGTTTTATATATTTATTTTAGGTCAAAGAAATTAAAATAAAATATTATGATAATAATTAAGTTAGTGATAATTATGTCCTTATGTGTTGATAAGAACAGTCTTATTAAAAATGTCTAAGTCAGAAATCCCAACAAAATCTTGCAAGGTTATTCTGCCATTGATTTACTTATGGAAAACACAATTTTCACAAGCTTGTTTGGACAGTTGTTTGAATCATGCTCCACACATCACTCATTTTCTTTTTATTTTCTTTTCTTTCTTTTCTTTTTTTTTTTTTTTTTTTTTTGAGATGGAATCTCACTCTCTTGCCTAGGCTGGAGTGCAGTGGCATGATCTCGGCTTACTGCAACCTCCACTTCCTGGAGTCAAGCAATTCTCCTGCCTCAGCCTCCTGAGTAGCTGGGATTACAGGCATGTGCCACCATGCCTGGCTAATTTTTTGTACTTTTTGTAGAAATAGGGTTTCCACATGCTGGCCAGGCTGGTCTCAAACTCCCAACCTTGTGATCCACCCACCTTGGACTCCCAAAGTGCTGGCATTACAGGCGTGAGTCACTTCACCTGGAAACATCACTCATTTTCTGTATACTATGCCCCGAGTTAGTAAAACATTGACAAATACTTGAACAATGATCATTTGTTTCATTACATTATAGATTTAAAATATAAAGATAGTGCTTTCTATTTGGTGGAATATTCCTTGAATAATAAGTAGTTTTTCTGTCAGTGTTTCTTTCTAACTATGCAAATGATATGCTTTTGATGTTTAACTGGTCTTGTATGCTTTATTTGTTCACCATATGGTTTTTTAGATAACCATTGTTTAATTGGTTTGAACCAAGCAACTGACAGAAGTATGCAAATATAGTTAGAATAGAAAATATTTCTACCATAGTTCCCTTCAGCACTATTTACTGAAATATGAATGCTTAGAAATCGTCCTGTAGAGCTCGTCTATCTGAATAGTTTGTAATTACATTCATTATCAATTGTCTACATTCAGGAGTATGATGCTAACAAGGAAAAATGACTGACCAAATGCACTTATTTAATGCAGTACCAACTCTAGAAGAACATTATGCTTGTGATTATTCATATTTGATTAGCACAAAATCAGCATATTTCTCAGTAAAACTGCTCTTAAGAATATACTGTTGTATGACAAAATTCAATGCTTTTAGGCTAAGGTTAGATTACTTACTTGGCAAAGTTGTTATTTTTTAAGGGAATATAGAAAATATTTATTTATTATAGAGAAAATTGTCTTTCTTTCCTTTGTGCAGCTTTTTACCATTTGTTTTTTACAGAAAGCCAAGTGGAGTTTCTTTGATTAAGATCTCTAGCTGGTTACATCCCTGTGCTATTTGCCATCATCCTTTTTTCCTTCTGACCTTCCACAAGCTGTTCAGATTAGATATGAGAAGGACCGTGTCATCAGTGAGCATATTTTCATTTGAAGGATTGCCAGGACAGCTTTCTGCTGTTCCTTTCTATTAGCCCAAAAGTATTGATGAGGCTCTTCTATCCTCCACTTAGCATTTAGTTTCAGACAGTTACCAAAGCCTTTCATAAAAGCTGTGTCACCCTTGATTATTCACTACCTCTATGTATCAGCATTTCCCTTCTCATTGTGGACACTCTCTATCATGATTATCTATTTTGATACTAATCCCAATGTCATTTTTTCCATGAATATATATTCTAAAGCTCCACAAGATCAAACATTTGAAGAATATGAAGTACATTTTCCACTTCATCTATCTCCCCATAGTACGTAGTACTAGGCTTTACATCCAGTGGTAACAAATGCTGATGACTGTCGGTCCATGTATAATCACAGCATATTGTGAAATTATGCATTCTATAGGCCAATTTTCTGTAGTATATACTTAGTCTCTTAGTTTTAGGAGGGCAAATATAAATTACTTAGGTCACTAAGACACCTCTGAAAAAGCATCTTTCATAGTCAGTTAATTGTCACGTTAATAATAGTTTACAATTATTAGACTGCCTCTAGAATTAATAAATGACTAATTAGAGCACATGAAGCCTTGTTGGTTTGATTTTCCCCTTCAGGTTGATCAGCTTATAAAGCTAACTATAAATTAGGTACTTTTCTCTTTGAAAGAAGTCTATGTCCAAGGAGAGTTCAGTGGATCTGTGCCTAATTTGAAATTGATACAACAATAAAGCACAAAGATAAGCAGAGACTAAAAGCAATTCAACCAAATACATTGTTTTGAGTTAATCACTTTCCATTTTTAAATAATCCAGGAGGAATAATGGTAACATTAACTTGATATTATTACTTGTATTATATATCAACTATCAGACAATCTAGAGTACAGAAAGTATGTCACTATTAAGCTCTAGCTGCTTTGTATTTCTTTTTGAGGAAGTAAACTATTCTTTAAGAAGTGATTCATCTGCCATTGTTTTTCTTAGTACTCAATCACGTCTTAATTTTTCTTTCTTATCCAGGCATTTTCCCCTAAGGCTGGTGATTCTTTCGATGACAAGAGTTCAATGTTCAAGATAAAACAACAGGGATACTAGTAAAGGCTTCTGAAGAGTGAGATTTATTTTTACCCTTGTACTTGGAGGAATATTGTTATTATGATGATTTGACTTTTTCAATAACTTACTTACTCTTTTCATTGAAATCAGCATTGTCCCACCTATTCACTCTCAAACAATTATGTATACATAGAAATGTGGACATGTATATTTTAGTATATGTTTGGGATAATTGCTGTGTTTGAACTGATTGAGAATCAGACCACTAAGATCTGAAATAATGCTATTTGACATAGAAACCAGATGGAGGAATGGGCAAGGGTTGTGTGTAATGACCCCACTATATAGGAGACAAATTATCTTTTGCCAAGATGTACTCTCAGTTCTCACTAGGGAATCTTATTCACTTCTGTATCCTCATGTGCCATCTGAGCCCTGTCCATCTGTGATTTACCTTCAGGCCAAAAATCACTTGTGTTTTTTATCCTAATAAAAAACAACCCTCAAAACATATAGATCATTGCTTCCTCTAGTGCATATTTTCATACCAACTCTATCTTTTGTCAATAGCCTACTCTGTAGCACTTTGAGTTAGAAAAGAAGAAAGAACCCGTCCAACCATTCCCCGACCAAGAAGAAACCATTGCCTTGATGGCAGATAATATTTAGCATTACATGACTTGCAGTGACACTGAGGTATATCATGTATGATCCTTAGGCATCCATATGGACCATGACTAATAGGCATGAATTCTAAACTTCTAAACTGTTGTGTGTATCCAACTGAAAAAGAATATTATAGATGGTGAAAATGATTATGTAAGTTAAAAACCCTATTAATGCAATAGTAGTATTGCATTTACTGATATTAATGTACCAATCAAATATAACTATTTGTAAGACATAAGATACTTAACATCCAGTAAATATTCAGTATTTATAGAAAGTTTCTGCTTCTACAATTATGCAGATTTATGGTGCATTATTATATTGTTGTTGTATTATTTTTGTATCATTGTTGTATTATTGTTGTATTATAGTGCCATATATTGGTTCATCACAAAGCATTGGTCAAATCCTGGACAGGGAACTGGTTTACTCATGTTACCCTAGTGAGCAGTATTTTATGTGCATCCCTTCTGAAGTCATGCTATAAAGGAGGATAGCTTTCCCACATGATGAAAGAATATTCCTTAATACATAATTTACGAATAGCTGTACTCTCCAACAGAATTACATTTAGTAAATACTACTAAAGTTGTTCAAATGAAACTCACTAGGTAATCTCAGTTTCTTACTTTGAGTTGATCACATCTCGGCCGGGCGCAGTGGGTCACACCTGTAATCCCAGCCCTTTGACAGGCTGAGGTAGGCAGATCATGAGGTCCAGAGATCGAACCAATCCTGGTTAACGTGATAAAACCCTGTCTCTACTAAAAATACAAAAAATTAGCTTATGTGGTGGCATGTGCCTGTAGTCTCAGCTACTTGTGAGGCTGAGGCAAGGGAATCTCTTGAACCCAGGAGATGGAGGTTGCAGTGAGCACAGATCGTACCACTGCACTCCAGCCTGCACGACAGAGCAAGACTCCAACTAAAACAAAAAAAAAAAAGAGTTGATCACATCCCAAGTGAAGTATAGTCATCAGGTAATCCTACCACTTTTCGCTACCTCTACTCCTATGGCTTGGTTCCAAGCAACCATCTCTTCTCACCTAGATCATCATAACAGTTTCTTAACTTGTTTCAAAAACTTTTTCCATAGTTTCCTTAGTCTATTATCAAAATAGCAACCTGAATCATTACCCTGCTCAAAACTTTGTAATAGCTTCTGCTCTTACTCAGAATATAATACAAATCCATACACTGTTCATCAACATCCAACTTAACTTACTGCCCCCTCATTTTCGTACCGACTTTAACTGCTACTCTACCTCTCATTCACTTTGCCACAGACATGCTGCCTACTTGTTATTCCTGAAGATTACTGTAATTTTGCCTCAATTTTTGTGCTTACTGTTTCTTTTGCCTGAAATGTTCCTCCCTTAGATGTATGCACGACTCCTTACCTCACTTCTTTCAAGTCTTTACTCAAATTTCAGTTTTTCAGAAAGGATGTTGTGTCCAACCTAACTACAATGCAACTACTCATTCATATCCCATTTTTTCATTTTTTTCTGATTATCTATTATCTAATATACTATATTAGATGAATATACTATATTAGATAATTTATATCTTTCACTTTCTATATCTTTCACTGCAATTTAAGATTCACAAGTACAAACATTACATATTTTATTTATAACTAACTCCCTAGTTAGTGCCTGGAATATTGACTGGTCTGTAAGAATATAGAAACACACTAGTCCAAGCATTCTTTGTAGGTAAAAATAAAGTAGAAAAATTTTGAAATGGAAAGTTGAAGTGATTTTTATTTTATTTTACCATATAGGTTATCTTAAGCCAGTAACAATGACATCAATTCCACCAGCTATTTTGCCTGATATTGTTGCTATTGTTTCTTCTTACCTATATCATCATTCACTTATGCCTCTAGTGATGTATTCCTCAAAGTAACACAAAACAGAAAATGTGTGTATTTTCAACTCATTAATTAAAAATAGTCATGCTTGGTGCAGCAGCTCATGTCTGTAATCGCAACACTTGGGGAAGTTGCGGTGGGAGGATTGTTTGAGCCCAGGAGTTAAAACCAACCTGAGCAACACAGTAAGACACCATCTCTACAAAAACAAAATAAAATTTTTTAAAAAGTCTGGTGTGGTGGCATGTACCTATAGTCCCAGCTATTTGGGATGCTGATATAGGAAAATCACTCAAGCCTGTGAGGTCGAGGCTGCAGTGAGCCATGATTATACCACTGTATTCCAGCCTGGGTGACAAAGCAAGACTCCATCTCAAATAAAAGTCATATAATAAAGCAAACTTGGCTTATTCAAATTAGCTTCATTATGGATGGAGGGTAGGGAGGTGGTGGGGAGTGGAAGCCTAGAGAGATATTTTACTAGGCTGTTTGTTATTACTGAAAAAATTATGGAAAATCATGGAGAATCATTGACTTAATTCAGTATTTTATTGTTTCAGCCAATGAAATAGAGAAACAGATACTTATCACAAAGAAAATTTTAATAACATTATCGTTTTTGAGAAATCAGATTACTTATCAGACAAACTAGAGTACAAGTTGCATATTTATCCAATCATAGTGTTATTGGACCAATATTTGTATAATTAAATTGATCTTCTGAAGGTAGAAATTATTAAAAATGTAGAGCACTGCATTAAGGTTATTGACAATATTAAAGAGTAACCTGTTGAATTGTCTTGTTAATGAAAAAATGAATATTCTATAGAAACAAGAAAAGAAGTCAGATATTGTGCTTTCTTGACTTTCAGAAATGAAACTAATCTCTTAGTAGTGGGGATTGGGTGTAGCATAAAAGTTTATTCTGCCTTTTGACGTGTTGATATAGAGGTTTTATTGTCAGGCGCCAAGAAATTTGTCAAGTTCTAGCATATTTGCTCCCCTTTCCTATATCATGCAGAGAGAGAAAAATGGAACTGCTAGCCAAAAAAACATTCATACATTCTCTTAAATTTTTCTACATGGCCACTTTTTTAGGAAGAGGAAACCTGGAAAAAACAGTGCAGTATCACTGGAAAGTCTTCAGATTTAATGGAAATTTTTTTTGTTCTTATAGTGAGTGATATGGTTTGGCTGTGTCCCCACCCAAATCTCACCTTGAATTGTAATAATCTCCATGTGTCAATGGTGGGGGCCAGGTGGAGATAATTCAATCATGGGGCAGTTTCTCCCAGACTGTTCTTGTGGTAGTGACTAAGTCTCATGAGATCTGATAGCTTTATAAAGGGAAGTTCCCCTCCACAAGCTCTCTTGTCTGCTGCTATGTAAGGAATGCCTTTGCCTTTTCTTTGCCTTCCACTGTAATTGTGAAGACTCCCCAGCCATGTGGAACTGTGAGTCCATTAAACCTCTTTCCTTTATAAATTACCCAGTCTCAGTTATGTCTTTATTAGCAGCATGAGAACAGTAAGTCTGGTTTAAAATTAGGCACATAGACAAGTAGGTTTCAGAATGAGAGCTATTCAAGGACAACATGTGAATCCAACCCAATATACATGCACACAAAGGTCAGATTTTAAATTTCTTGATTTAGGGGTATGATTGTGCAATTATTGAAAATGCAGTGAACTTCTTGCTGTGGAAATACTTTATTTTCATTCAGATAAGAAAACATAAGGGATATATTAGCTTGAAATCAAAGTGGGAATTTCTCAAAGGAAAATGATAAGGCACTGGGTGTGTTTAACCTCTCTGTGACATGAGTTCACCAGGAATTTGTAGAGCTAGGTGATATGCATTTAAGTATTTTAAATAGCTCTAGAGTGTTTGTTTTGTCTCATCATTTATATCTAGCTACTTCCAAAGAGGAACACAGAGAAAATATTCAATTTTAGTAATACACATACAGAACACATGACTTAGGATAAATATCAGACAAAAGTTTAGAGATTATAGAAAGAAAAGAGAGAGATAATAATGTGTAGGGTTATGGATAATTCTTACAGTGTAATATACAGATCTAATATTTTTGAAGCCATTTCTTTTACTTTTATCTATCCTGCATAGAAGAACATGTCATAGAAAAGAATGGTTGCTGTCTGAGGAGCAGGTAAGAGGTATATAAGGTAGAAAAGTAAAATATATTCTTATTTCTTGGGCTGCCTTTCCATTACATTGAATTTTTTTCCTTTTCTGTGCAGAATCATTTTAGTTTAATGTAGCCCTACTTGTTTAATTTTACTTTGCTTTCTACGCTTTTGGTATCTTTTCCAAAAATTTATTGTCAAGACCAATGTCAAAGAACTTTACCCCTATGTTTTCTTCTAGGATTTTTAAGGTTTCAGATGTTACATGTAAGTCTTTAATCAAATTTGAGTTAATTTTCATATGGTTTCAGACAGGGGTATGATTTAATTCTTCTCACTGGGTAAGTCTCATTTTCTAGTACAATTTATTGAAAAGTCTATCCTTTCTTCCTTGTGTATTTTTGGCATTCCTACCAAAGATTTGTTGACCATATATGTATGGGTTTATTTCTGGTGTTCATATTCTGTTTCATTGATCTATTCATTGGTTTTTATGCCAGTGCCACACTGTTTTGATTACTAAAGCTTTGTAATATAGTTTGAAATAAGGAAGTGTGATGCTTCCATTTTAGTTTTTTTTTTTTTTTTTCAAGATTGCTTTAGCTATTTGCGATTCTTGTGGTTGCATATGAATTTTTGGATTTTTTTCTATTTCTATGGAAAATACCATTGGAATTTTGGTAGGGATTGCACTGAGTCTGTAGATCTTTTTGGGTTGTGTCGATATTTTAACAACATTAAATGTTCCAGCCCATGAGCATGGGGTATTTTACCATTTACTTGTGTCATCTTCAGTTCCTTTCACTAATGTTGTACAGATTTCAGGGTGCAGATCTTTCACACCATTGATCAAATTTAATCCTAAGTATTTTATTGTTTTCATGCTATTGAAATGCAGTTTTTTTCTTAACAGTTTTCATAGTTCATTGTTAGTGTATAGAAGCATGAAATATTTTGTATTGTGATTTTGTGTCCTGAAACTTTAGTAAATTTATTTCCTAGTTCTAACAGTTTTTGGTGGAATCTTTAAGGTTTTCTATATATAAGAATATGATACGTGCAACAGAGATAATTTAATTTCTTTCTTTTCCATTTCAGTGCCATTTTTGTTTAATTGCTGTGGCTGGCACTTCTAGTACTATGTTGAATATAAGTGGCAGAAGTGGTTCAGAGATAGATATTTAACATTTATATGTAATATTTATTCACAGGGACAATAGCATATTTATCTCTCCTAAATTCAGGCACTGGACTTCTTAGTGTTGCCTATAGAAAGATAATATTGCTGACTATATTTAATATACAATTTATCAATAAATACCTAAAATATATTAACATTTTGTTAATTGCTATTAAGAGCTGCTATAATGCCACAATTTTTATTCTGTCCACCTGCTACTCCCCACTTTCTGCACAAATAATTCTGTTCAGCAGAGACAGAAACACTTCCCTATAGATGATAATCCAGTGGTCTGAGACACATTCCCACCCCTCAACACCCACAGTGGCTGCTGCTTGCCCTGTGCATGAAGACAAGAGTGCAAGCCTGCCTGAACCAGCTTCTACCTGTCTTTGTCCCTTCACTCACCCTGATAACTTAACACTCAGGACAGAATCTCTTGGGAGTTACCTGACACCGCCCATTTAAACCAGAGTACCAACCCTGGGCAATGTAAGACAAGTAAAAATCCCATTGCTACTACCACAGCTGGTATTCCTTTGCAAGTGCTACTTTCTGGCTGGAGGCCAACCAATACAGTCCATTACAGCATCTCCTGGTAGAATAACACTGCACCCAGGAAGGAGGAAATGGATGTGTGATAGCTATTACCACTTCCTACACAACTCTGGCTAACTTGTTATTATTTTGCCAAAGCAAGACTAACCAAAAAGAACAAATCTGGAGGCATCACATTACCTGACTTCAAACTATTCTGTAAGGCCGCAGTCACCAAAATAGCATGGTTATCGGTACAAAAATAGGCACATAGACCAATGGAACAGAACAGAGAACCTAACATGAAGTTACTGAAATAACATAAAGCTAAATGATCTCTGACAAAGCACACAAAAACATAAAGTGGGGAAAGGGCACCCTATTCAACAAATGGTGCTGTGAAAATTGGCAAGCCACATGTAGGAGAATGAAAGTGGAGCCTCATCTCTCACCTCATATAAAAACCAACTGGA
Organism: Callithrix jacchus; assembly: GCF_049354715.1. Taxonomy (NCBI): domain Eukaryota; kingdom Metazoa; phylum Chordata; class Mammalia; order Primates; family Cebidae; genus Callithrix; species Callithrix jacchus. The sequence goes on from NC_133524.1 coordinate 142,141,086, forward strand.
TTAACCAGACTTAAATCTAAGACCAAAAATCATAAACGTTCTAGAAGAAAACCTTGGATAAACTCTTCTGAACATTGCCCTAAACATATAATTCATGACTAAGACCCCAAAAGCAACTGCTACAAAAACAAAATAAAAAAACAAGACAAAGAGCTTCCCTATTTAACAAAGCTCAGAGTTTCCACATTTAACAAAGTGGAATGTATGTGCACGTCAAACAAAAATAAATAAATGGGACCTAATTCAAAAATGTTTCTGCACAGCGAAAGACATAATCAGCCGAGTAAACACACATCCCACAGAATGAGAAAAAATATTTACAAACTACAGATCTAACAAAAGACTAGAATCCAGAATCTACAAGAAACTCAAAAAAATCATCAAGACCAAAACAAATAATCCTATGCAAAGGTGGGTAAGGGACACGAATAGACATTTCTCAAAAGAAGATATACAAATGACCAACAAACATATGAAAAAAAAATTCTCAACATCACTAATCATTGGGAAAATGCAATTAAAACCACAAGGAGATATCCACTTACTCTTACAAGAATGGGCTTTATTAAAAATTCAAAGAACGATAGATGTGGGCTTGGATGTGGGGAAAAGGGGATGCTTATACACTGCTTGTTTGAATGCAAATATGTACAACATCTATGGAAAACAGTATGGGGCTCCCTTAAAGACCTAAAAGTAGATGTATCATTTGTATTAATCAGGATTCTCTAGAGGGACAGATATATATATATATATATATATTTGTTTATTAAGTATTAACTCACAGGATCACAGTGTCCCACAATGGGCTGTCTGCAGGCTGAAGAGCAAGTAGAGCCAGTCCGAATTCCAAAACTGAAGAATTTGGAGTTCACTGTTCAATGGCAGGAAGCATTCATCATAGTAGAAAGATGTAAGCTAGGAGGCTAGGTCAGTCTCTCTTTTCACATTTTACTGCCTGCTTTATATTCTAACCATACTGGTAACTGATTAAATTGTGCCTACCCAGATTAAGGGTGAGTCTGCCTTTCCCAGCCCACTGACTCAAATGTTAATCTCCTTTAGCAACACCCTCACAGACACACCCAGGATCAATATTTTGTATCCTTCAATTTGATCAAGTTGACAGTCAGTATTAACCATCACACATTTGATCGCAGAACCCCACTACTGGGTAGCTACCCAAAGGAAAGTAAGTCATTATATGAAAAAGACACCTGTGCATGTATGTTTATAGCAGCAAAATTCTCAATTACAAAGCTGTGGAACCAACCTAAGTGTCCATCAGCTAATGAGTAGACAGATAAAATAGTATTCCATGGTACACTATGGAATACTATTCAGCTGTAAAAATGAACAAAATAATATCTTTTGCAGCAACTTAGATGGAGCTGTATGACACTATTCTAAGTGAAGTAATACAGGGATGGAAAACAAAGAATCACATGTTCTCACTTTTAAGTGGGAGCTAAACTATGAGTATGCAAAGGCATATAGAGTGATATGATGGACTTCAGAGCCTCAGAAGTGGGAAGATGAGAGAGCGGCTAGGTATGAAAAAAGTACAGAGTAAATATAATGTACACTACTCAGGTGATTGCTGCACAAAAATTTCCAAATTCACCACTACAGAATGCATTCATGTCACAAAAAAACCACTTGTACCCCAAAAGCTAGTAAAATAAAAATTAATTTTTAAAACCTGGATATTTACAAATGTCTTTAAACTATCTATGTATTCTATCCCTAGGCCATTCAAATGCTTCCCTGTCTTCACAGTCCCATCTTGCATTTTTTATTGTCATTCAGTTGTTCGTTTTGAAAGGGACAATTGTTTCTCATTCCTTAAAGTCTCTGAGTTTGACAGTTTTCCTACTAGCGAGAACATACTTTTAATGACTTCAGTAGTTTAGCATTTATTTTCAGACAAATGCTGAGTGGGAAAAAGTTTGATTTGCTTGATATATATGTTTCCACTTGAGGTCCAACAATGCAATGCTATACTGGCTTGTTTTAGCTGTCATGTCAAAAGGAGAGTGGGGTGTGTGTCTGTGAGGGGATCTATTTAGTTCCATTTCTTCTTCAGTTTGGTGGATTTTGTTGTTTTTTTCACTGTTTAAAATGGCCACCAACTGCGGTGCTGAAGTACGATCTAGTTTTCCTAAGTGCAGGAAGACAACGGTGTGCTTTACAGAGAAAATATGTGTATTAGATAAGCTTTGTTAAGACATGAATTGTAGTGCTTTGATGATGAGTTTGATGTTAATGAATGAACAATATGGGACATCCAGATAAGAAAGAAAAAAAATTCACTAATCTGTATAAGAGGCCAGTCCCAAAACAGTTGAAGTAACATTTCCCATGTGTGATGAAACTAAAAAAGTGACTAAATTTGTGGATTTATAAGATGATGCCTGATCTTTTAAAAAATGTAGAGTACACAGCAATTTACTGCTAAATTAACCTGGATCAGGAATAACTGAAATCCTTCTCAATTACTGTTTTATTATAAAGAAATACTGCATATAATTTGTTATTTGGGAGGAATATATACTAAATAATGTACATAAACATATAAACTATATATACTAAAAAGATACATAATGTACTAAATAAGTATGCACTAAATAAGGTACATAAACATAAACACGCATCGAACAATGATATGTATTGATCAGTTGATGGAAATATTGTGACCATAGGCTTGCAGGATGATAACTCTGTAATTTCCCTTGGAGCAATGACTTGGTATTTGCTAACTCACTATTTTCAGTGACTTTATATAACATAACTACTGTAAATTATGAGAATCAGCTCTATTTTCCATTTTGTGTACTGCCTATTCATAAACGATTTTATCAGTTGCTTGCTTCATATATTTGAAAGAGTTGTTTACATAGCTTCGTATGTATCCTTTACTTGCAGAAATGCAACAAATATCTTTCTTCTACTAGTCTCTTGCTTTCCTTTAGTTTTATGATACTTTCTTCATGTAAAACATTAATTTAATGTAGAAGAATTTATCAATAGTCTCATCAATTTCTGTGTTTTTTTTTTTGGTATCTTCTTTAAGATACCATTTCCCATGTCAAAATTATTTACTAGTGTTGTACATTATTATCTACTAAGTTTAAAAACTTATTTCTGTTATTTCAACCCCTCGTCTATTACAACTAGTTTTTGTATGAGATAAGAAATATCTCTTACTCTTGCAGTTTACTTGGATAACAAATTATTTAAACATTCTGTTGAATAGCCCATCTTTACTGACTTGCGATGAGCTCACTCATATATCAAGTTCCAATATATTGATTTCTCTTTTTTTCTAGGTTTCCAATTATATTCCACTGGCCCATTTTCTATGAAAATAACAATTTCTAACTTATGTGTCTTAATATTTGGTAGGATGTGTCTCCCACTTTGATGATCTTTCATTGTAATCACTGCCATCGTTGACAAACATTTATTCTCTCCCTCCTTCTTTCCTCTTTTTTAAAATCCTCTGTAGTAAAAACAAGGTAATATGGTTCAGCTGTGTCCCCACTCAAATATCACCTTGAATGATAATAATCCTCACATGTCAAGGGTGGTGCCAGGTGGACATAATTGAATCATGGGGTCAGTTTCCCAAATACTGTTCTCATAGAGGTGAATAAGTCTAATGGCATCTGATGGTTTCACAAATGGGAGTTCCTGTCCACAAGCTCTTTTGCCTGCTATCATGTAAGATGTGACTTTGCTCCTCATTTATCTTCCACATTGACTGTGAGGTCTCCCCAGCCATATGGAATAGTGAGTCAATGAAATCTTTTTTCTATATAAATTACCCAGTCTCAAGTATGTTTTCTTTAGCAGCATGAGAAAAGATTAATACACTATTGAAATTTGGAATTTCCTCATGTTTGGTTATTCAGTAGATTTAATTACTAAGACTAAATAGCCCTATTGAAGTTTGTTCATTTTTTTTTGTTGTTTCTTTTCTTCTGCTTTCTTGATAACACTTTATTTGAAATGGAAAACTTTTATTCCCCTTTATCCTTCCAAACTGCCAACTACCTTCTATTGCTTGCTCTTGAACTTAAAACTCTGGAAGTTTATAGCTCCACCCTACTCAGTGGCTGTGATTCTATTCTATTTTTGGACTATAGAGATAGTTATCATGGATTTCAAGCCTGGGCATGTCTTTTTGATTTAGTTTTATTTTGTTTTGCTCTATCATTGTTACATGATTGGATCATATTTGTGAATGTAGAAATCCACAGTCATATTCACCAGAATTTTGATACATCCCTTTTGTTTTATTTTCAGCAAATGTCATACTTCTACAATCACTGGTTAAAGATCAAGAAGTCATTACCAGCTTCTAGGGTTCCCTTTTGTTAAAATATTATTTATTCTAAGAGTAGCTACCTTTTTTAACTGAGCCATGGGTATAAAGGCAGTTAATGAGTTAATACATTTGATTCATATGAAGAATTATTTACTTAAGAAAACAGAGTGGAAGATAAGTAGTTATAACAGAGTACAAGGGTGACTCTATTAATTAGGTGAGGAAGATGAGTTCTTTACCATCCTATTGGGATTTTCCAACTTTGTCTATTAAGTTTCAGCCTAAGAGAACAAGTTGATCACTCCCAAGAAGGGTTTCTTCATAAGAAATGATGGCAACATTACAGATAAGAAGTCAGAGTAAACCCAAATAGTAGCCAAGATTTATAACACAAAAATTTCACTTCCAGGAATCTGTTCTAAGTAAATAGAGATATAGCAAAAAGAGTTTATGAAAAGATGTTCAGCAAAGTATAAAAAATTTGGAGCCATTTGAATGACCTAAACGTAGGGACAGGTAAAAAATATCATGGTACATTTACGAGTACAGCATTTTTTTATTCCTAAGAAACAAGATAATTACACTATGAAATCCCATTAGTGTATTGTATGTGTGAAAGGAAAATAAATCTTGGGGCCCCAAAGTCATTAAGCTAAAAGGAAAACTCAAGATGGGAATTGCTTAGGGCAAGCTTGCCTCCAATTCTGTTCAAAGTCATCCCTCTGCTCCCTGAGATAAATGCAAATCTGGTTGCCTCCTTTGGAAAGGATAATCAGAAACCTGTGACCTGGCAGCCCCCTCTCTGCTTGAGTTGTCCCACTTTTCTAGACGGAAATAATGTACATCTGACATATATTCATTGATGTCTTATGTCTCTCTAAAATGTATAGAACCAAGCTGTGCCCCCCGACCATCTTGGATACATGTCATCAAGACCTGCTGAGGTTGTGTCACAGGTGCACATCCTCAGTCTTGGCAGAATGAACATTCTAAATTTACATAGATCTAGCTCAGATTTTTGGGGTTCACATATGTAAAGGGAAATAATAATAACAATGGAAGATAATAACCATAACTAACAAATTTGCTAAGCACTTGCTCTGTGCCAGGGAATGTTCCAAATGCTGTACATTCCTTCATTTAAATTTTTTTGAGATGAGAAAAAGTATTTCTCTTACTTATAAAATGAGGAATCTAAGGCTTATGGAGGTTATATCATTTGATTGGGATGACACAGCTCAAAAGAGTAGGGCCAAAGCTCATGAATAAACATGTTTGTAAGCTGTGTCTATCCATGTCTCTTTGTGTATGTGTGTAATATGTTGGAGAGAGATAATGGGAATGAAACCTAGTGAAATATTAAAAGAGCTTTGATATGGTTTAGCTCTGGGTCCCCACCCAAATCTCATCTTGAATTGCAATCCCCACTTTTCAAGGGAGGGACTGAGTGGAAGGTGACTGGATCATAGGGGCAGTTTTTCCTATAATGTTCTTGTGATAGTGATTAAGTCTCATGAAATCTAATGGTTTTATAAGAGGCTCTTCCCTCTTCGCTCCTCACTCTTCTCTCTCCTGCTGCCTTTTGAAGAAAGTCCTTGCTTCCCCTTTGCCTTCCACCATGATTGTAAATTTGCTGTGGCCTCCCTAGCCATGTGGAACTGTGAGTCAATTAAACCTCTTTTCTCTATAAAGTACCCAGTCTCAGGGAGATTATTTATAACAATGTGAAAAGGGACTAATACAGCCATTATAGTTATATAGATTATTTTACTCATATAGACATATGCACATGTATGGTGTGTGTATGTGCATGCATGTCTGTGTGTATAAATGTCTATTTTTAAAATTATCTGCAGTGATCATGGAAGTACGTTATAATCAGAAATAAAAATTATTGCAAATATTTGATAACTAGTTTATTTGCTTTGACCTTTTTGCTGTGGTCCAATTTACAAGAAAGATTTTTTAGTGAAATTCTCTTTTCTTTCATATGGGTCAGGGAGGTCAGTAAAATTGTCATGAGTGAATTTACTACAGTTTTTATTAAATCAGGTACATTTTATAAATTATATGTGTAAGCACATAGATAAAAGCAAGGTAATGTATTTGAATTGAGCATTTCATATTCTGGGCCGTTCTCGGTGCCATCTATGAGAATACAGTGGTATAGTGGTATAGTGTCCTTCACAAAACCAACTTCTGAGCTAGAGATATGAGATGGTAAGTAGATTTATAAATGTGAAGATGCATTTCCCAGACTAGGATTAAAATGAAACTTAATATAGTATAAAACGAAATGTAAGCTAGTAATAGCACAATAAGTCATAAGACTGCTTTGTGATAGGAGTTTGTGCATACATGCTATTATTAAAGATTAGACTGGAGTTAACTTTATTCTCATGGTACGTTCATACAATTACAGGAAGTCATGCATCCTCACTCATCCATTGTATCCCATTTATCACATGAATATGCTTTACCAATGTTGCTGCCAAGACAAAGGAAAACTGCAGGATGAAAAGGTCCTTATTCTTCCTCTTCTCTTTAGTGTCTAATGTTCTGCAACTAGTGAAGTCTATTTCACTATGCTTAATAAAATGTCCAGCACACTATAGGGTAGGGGTCTTCAAACATTTGGATGAGATTACAGTGCTGGTGGAAAGAGACTTAAATCTTCAAAGATGGTTTATTCCTCTTGGGGGTATTTCTTTCCCTGGTGATAGTCTGCTATTTGTGAGAGTATACTGACAAAGTCAAGATTTGTCAATTCTTCATCTGGTGTCCTACAAAACTCACTAGGTGCCTAAGGTGTATACTCAAAACACTTTATCGCTTCCTTGTCTACACATTTCTCTGTGATTTCTTGACCAGAAAAACTATTTTGAATTGCATATTTCTTACTAGGACTCCACTAACACCTCCCTTCACCCAGATTGACAGCCACATATTTATTTGGCCACCACCCTGCCTGTCATTCATTGAAGTTGATAAGAGAAGAATAAAAGTCAAGAAGTCAAGGAAGTGTTGGTTCTATATTAATTTTAAAACAGTGGTTTTCATTTTGGAGGGAGAAGTCCAAAGATTCCATTGAGAATCTGATGAAAGCAGTGGACCCTTTCCCTTAAAGGTTTTCAATACATATATGCCATGATTCATGTAAAAATTGAAAGTATGTTTAAGCATTTTATAAAAACTTTACATGGATTATTTAAAAATATACACATTCCAGGTCTATTCAAGGCCTTTTCCCTCATTCTATTGCAGAAAAAAATTAGCTCTGCTATCATTGAATTCACTTTGATAAGGTGGACTGTGGAGATAGAGGGTTAGACCTTCATTTTAAGTGAACCTAGAACAGCAATATCCTTATATAAAATACAAGGATTGTATCTGGAGGATAGGGGCCCATAAGGCCACTGGTTACATCCTCCAGTTCAGTCAAGTTATCTTGAATCTTAAATGGGTTTATCGCATCTCTTCAGGGCCTAGGTTTGCATGGCTAAATTCCTAAATGATATACATTTATCTAGTGTATTCTGTGTTGATTCACCAGTGCATACGGGATGGCAGTAAATTGTTAGAGTAGTAATGAGGGTTTTCACATGTAACCCGCTATATCTTTCTTTACCATAGGCAAAATTAACACCAGTCAAGAGGAAGAACATAGTATGATGACAGCAAACTGAGCTTTTAAATCTACTAGAAGATTCTTTCTTGTGCAGCTTCTGGAGATATGATTGCTATGGAGTCAATTTCTACATGTGAACTAAGATGTGAGTCTCTGCCACCACATTTTGGTTACAGGAGACTGAAATAGGCCCCTATGCTAATGAGGTATAGACCCAAAATTCTATTTGAATTATGTAATTTTGGAGTCACATGCCTTTGCCTTAGTGAAAGTATAGGCTTTGGAGTCAGTCACAGCTAAGTCTGAATTCTAGCTCAGGCACTTCCTATGACCTTGTTCAAATTGTTCTTAATATATGGGTCTGTTTTCTAATCTGTAAAAAGAGTATAAATACTATTTACCTCAGGTTTACTGCAAAAATTCTAAATAGTTTAAAATTCCTGATCATAGCTCTAAGTAATTAGGAGCCATATCTGATTATCACCATGGAGCCAATGCTTGTGTGTCAGTATGATTCATTCAAGGTAATTATTAAAACTATCAAACAAATTTTGGCATTTGTTGGTATCCGGATAAGAAGCCCATGCTTTTTTCTTTAGACAATGGGGAGTCATTAAAGATTTATCTCTCCAAATTTTATATGAATGAAAACAAAACAAAATAAGCTCATTGAAAATAATAAAAAATTATTGCCACAGTCCTATAAATCTAAATTAATTTAAGTATCTCCTGCAGGCCTCAAAACATAGCCATTTTTCAAGTGAATGATTTACTATTGCAATGGCATTGCACTCTGTTGTAGTTAGTGTTTTCATTATTAGAGGAGCATGTTGTGGACAATTAGCTTGCACTTCAATTACGACATTTGTTCAAAAATTGCCAGAATCACTCATGAAAGCTTGAATTCCACTATTTGAAGAAAAGTGAAGGACTAAAAGATGTGAGTTTTAACAGAAGGCATATTTACTTTTATCATAGGAGTTTCCTAATTGGCCCAAATGTGGAAACTGAGTCCCTGGCAAGAGAAGAGAGTTGCCTTCAATTACATAGGAAGATAGAAACAGATTATGAAGTAGAACATGTATGTCTAATACTGAGAAGCATGAATGAAACCTTTGTGGGTGGCAGGTCTTTATTCAACAACTATGTGATTTTATACTATGGGTGGTCTCAATAATTCAATCAATATGTAAGTCTCCATGATTTATCAAGCACTATATTAGGTGAACACATCAGAAAACTCCACAACCCTCATGGGGCTTATAGTCTAGAAAAGTCAGACAGCAACATGTACACATCTGTTCATCTAATAATAGTTCTGTAACTGATACAGGAGATGAACAGGCCTAGGAAAGAATTTCAAATGGGCAGATTATACAGATAAAGAGATCAGTACGTTTCACTGCAGTCCCAAACAAGTTTTTAAATTCTTTTAGAGGCTGCTCTATCCACGACAATGATTCCAAAGGCTCTGGGAGTCTTTATGTATCAAGTAACTCACAGTTTATTCACATCCTTTCAAAAACCATGATCTTAGCATAAAGTCCAACCAATATCTGTTTTCTAAGTTCAGTTTATATTTTCATTACAAATTTTTTACTACATAAGTGCAAAAATTATCGTCAGATCTCAGTTTGTGTTTCACTGGTTTGGAGCTATTATCTTCACCAGGCTGTGATTTGGGCAAGCCCAACCACTAGCGGTCCCCTTGGGAAATGGCCCCAGTAAGAGGACCTCTTACCTGTATCTGTGGCTGCACACTCAGCCTATACACGAAATAGTGTTTAGAATTTGAGTTGGGCCTTTACAGTATGATTTTGAGTAGTGTTGGATGTGAGAAGAACCTCAGTCATTCCAGTCGGCAAAAACAGAGAGGGGGATGTGTAGGAGACTAATTTAGTCTGAGAAAAGCAACTAAATCAATTGGGCTGGGGCATTGATTGTGTGAAGGATATGACGGCACCACAAAGAAATAATAAATGCTTAAAGTGATATATTTGAAGTGAAATTGTTTGAGTCTCAACCACCAGGCTAAGGAATTTTAATTTTATCATATTAACAATCAGGATTCTTTGAAGCTTTTTAAACAAAAAATATAAACAGAAGAAGCAGTGTTTAGGAAGCCTTTTAAATTTAAAATAGACAGTTGAAAAGAAAGAAAAAAGTTGAGCCGGGTGGAAAGTGAGGACTACTAAAATATCAAGGAAAATAAACAGAGCGGCATGGTTAATGTCTCAGGATAGCACATAAGAATAGAAGCGCAGAGAACCTAGCATGGGCATTCAGAAAATTGTCAGCAATTAAGTATAGGATATGGATGAAACAACAGAGAAAGAACAGAGGAAAAGTGGCCAGAGTGGTTCTGATTCTGCTGAAACAGTCAATATGAGAACAACTGACACAAACAATTTTCATGGACTCTGTAGAACTAGAAAAATCTATAGGCCTAGACAATGAAGAATAAAAGTCAATAAAAATAAAACCGTGCCCTCTGATTTTCAAAGATCCATAGAACTTAGCTTACTAGATTAAATAACCATGGGATGGACAGTAGAGCAAAGAAATAGAGTGAGAAGAGCTCAGTAAAATGGAATGAGGATGGAATTCTGCTCTGACGTGTGACACTACACACCATACTTTCCTCTCTAAGCGTCGTATTTGTCTTATGTAAAATGCAAGTATTAATACTAACTTATGATTCTTTTGTGCCTAATACATGTGATAATGGATGCATAAAGTCTTTAACATAGTGCCTGGCATATAGTATTTATTAAGAGCTTACTCTGTATTGCTAATTATGGCATTTAGCACAAAGAGAATGGCCCCTATGACTTTCTAAGGCCTCTGAATAAAACCTCACATGCATGATTATCATAGAATATGGTTTCAGGAAAAATAGTGTTTGTTTTCCTTAGAAATTGCTGAGCTTCCTGCTTTGTAATAAAGAGGGCAATGCACGTTTTAGGTTTAGTTCACTGGTCTGTTTCTCTTTGACTTGGTTTTCTGATATATTATGACTACTTTTGAAACTCAAGTATAACAAATAACTTAACCCTTACAGTTTTCATGTATTCTTCTTTATTTCAGTGCTTCTGAGTTTATGTTTTTAATGAATTTCATGGTTTTTAATTACCATTTATTAGGTACTTTTTTCTTGGCATGGTGTTAGTTATTCTACAAGAAAGCTCAAAACACCCTTGTAAAGTAGGAATCATTAACTTTATTTTACATATGAGAAAACTAAAGTTCTGGGAGGTAAAGTTACTTCCAAAGTCACACAGTTAATAAGGGCAACAGTAGGGATTTCAAACTACATTTCTCAGGCCTCAAGCCTTCGCTATTTCTTTTACATCTGTTATGAATCACTGGAATGGGTAAACTCATAATAATATAAATATGACTTAAAGGCAGTAGAGTTGAAAAAGTCTGGGGTTTTTAATGGCTGTACAGGTAAAATATCTGAACTCTGTGATATGATTTCCAAAAAAATTAGCATATGGGACCGACTCATCCGCTTCTTTCTGGTCTCACTACATTCAGTTCTGGCATTGTACTTCATTCAACAAGAGAACAGCCAACTCTTCTATACTCCAAAGAGGCTAACCAGATGGTAATGAGACCTTAAACTAGTCATGTGAGAATCACGAGAATAAACCTGAGAGTGTTGCATGAAGAAAAGACAGAGTGCAGGTGTCTGTATTGTTTTTTCTTATATTCATGAAATAATAAGTGAGTAAACTTGCTTTCTGTGGTGCACAAGGACAGAACTAGAACCAGTAACCGAAGTTGCAGGGCAGAAGATTTGAAATAAAAATAGAATTTTCTAGTATTAAAGACTAGCCATTAATAGAATGAGGTACCTCAACAGGTGAACCTCAAAGCATTTGAGTGTTTAAGAAGAGGCCGGATAGCCTCATGGGAAAAGCATTGCCAAAGAGTTTCAGATAGTAAGTATGGGATTAGACAGGTGCTAAAGCCATTCCAACCACTAGTTTGTGATTGAAATAAAGATAACTGTATTGCCCTATCCATATGTTTTCAGTCAGATGTTTCTGCATCATAAATGTAAGTCAGGATAAGAAATAATGTAGAACCCCAATATCTCTGTTGTGTAAAACAGAAAAGTTTTATCTGTTTTCATACTTGAGCTCTATTCTGGATGAGCCAAGAAGCTCTGCTCTGCCTAGTCACTCAGCACAATTACTTCTGATGTTAACTGTACCGGAGTTAGGCCAAATTTTACAGGTTACAGGTGCAGTCCTTCACAAGACTGCCCTAACTTTATACATCAGCCACAAGCTTGGAGGTTTCCAGGGTCACCCACACTTCTGCCCAACTAACCAAAAATTTGAGATTTTCACAACCCCTTTTGGTTCAATAACTTGCTAGAAAAAAATAGTTTTGTTATAGCAAAATCAATACAAATCAGAAACAGCCAAAAGGATAGATGCATAGGGTGGTGTGTGGAAGTGTCTGTAACACAAAGGTGTCCTCTCCCTATGTATTTAGGATGATTAATTCTCTCAGTATAGAGTGTTCTTAACCAGGGAGGTTCACTTGAGAAATTTGCTGTTGGTAGTTTTTATTGGGATTCCATTACATAGTCACAAATGATTGAGTCATTGGCTAAGAGGTTGAATTCAAGCTTTACCTCTCCTCCCCTCCCTGGAAGTTGGGCTGATGCCACCTGGCACAAAACTCTAAGGCTGTAATCATATACTTACCCTTTTTGGCATGGCCAGCCCCCACTCTGAGTCACTATCTCACTCTCTTCAACTATTTAGGAGCCCACCAAGAGTCACCTAATTAGCATAAACCACTAAGTGTGTCCTGAGGGCCCACCATGAATGACAAAGGCATTCCAACTACTTAAGAAACTCAAATTTTAAAGGCTGCTTCCCAGAAATGAGAAACATAGGCCTGTTAAATGTTTAATGTCACATTCAGGAACCCCAGGAGGACGAAGCTGCCACCATCTTGAAATGAGAGATAGAAAAAGAAATTTGGGTAGTCTCACACTGGTAATTAAATGTCCTGTCCCAGAAAATGGAATGTTATTTCTGTTGACAACTCATTGGCCCAAATTAGCCACATAACTCCACCAAACCACAAGGGTCCACAAAGTACAATTCTTCAGTGGGATTGGAAATGAAGAGTAAAAACTATTTGATTGATAGCCCCAGCGATTTACCATAAAGGTTCTTCAGCTGACCACATCATACACTTAGCATAGTCACATTTTACCAATATTTCCATTCACAAATTATTTTTTTACATGGATGTGGTCTTTAAAACTAGCTAAATATCACTAAAATATCACTATATTGAACGATCTTATTTGGAAACTCATGATTATTTTCATAGATTTAAGGTTTTATTTTTAATAATACAGCATCTGTTTGTCTTTTATTTTCCTTAATCATGTTAATTTTAAACTGTGTGTTGAAAATAGAAATGACATGTAGCAGAGTATTGAGTACTTTACATAATTTTGTTTCTGTGTGAATTTATTCCAACACAAATAATTGTAAAGGGTAAAATAAAATCACTCTGCTACATTAAACCAATAACTTGGGCTTGACAAACAAATATTTCTCTTGTATTTTCCAAGTAATCTAGACTACCAGCTAGATTTATTTTGATATTACAAATAGTAAGGGGAATAAGGCAGTCTTAAATTATTAGTCACAATGTCATACTGTGATACTCTGCTTTTTGCCAGCTAAAACTAGCTCTCCTTTTCCCTGACTAAAACCTGTTCAGGCTTTATATTAGCCTTTTTGAGCCGGACAGACTGCATCTTGGCTTCTGCATTTTAGTAGCCTCCTCCCAATTAAGTATGTAACTTTAGTATCAAGCAAGGTCAGGTTGACTCTGGGCACCCAGAAATGCCTTTGTTGATAAGAGGCCGAGTTAAGTGGTATCAGCAGAGCCTGGAAATGCAGCTGCAGTGAGCACCCAGAGCCCGCCTTATGTAAGTTGTATGTCTTTCATGACAGCTGTACTCCTCACACCTGGCACTGTTTTATTCTTATGTATCAGTTTTTTCTTTTCAACTTTTTGCTTACTTTGCCTTTGTGAAAACTTTGTATTAGCTAGGTTCCCCCCTTCCTGTTAAAACTAGTGTATAAAATACCACCTAACGTTTTCTTCGGGATGGAGAGAATTTTGGGCTTTAGCCACTCTCAGTCGCCGGCTTAATAAAGGACTCACATTCGTTCTCGGAGTGTGGCACATTCCTTGACTCGCTCGGGTACAACAGCACAAACACACTGTTATGTAGTTATTAAAATGAGTTCAGAAGATAATAATTTTTTTCCTTTGCAAAATAGAACTTATAAATAGAGTAAAAAAATTAAGAAACTTACAAGCTGTATTTAAGGCTATTCATCTGACATTCAGTGTTCACCGTTTATTACCACTAGTGGATGATGTCAAGGCTATCTCATCTGTGGGGAAGAATGAAAAGAATTGAGAAAGAGAAAGATAATTATTTTGTTTAAAGAATTGCAATAGTTGAACCTCATGTCTTTCCCCACGCCCCAGGCCTATGTGAATAATTGACAGATATATTACTTCACATCAATCATCACCTAAGATGGCACTTCTAGTATCTTTCTGAAATTTAATAATACTTTTCCCCATCTCCTCTTCTGCTAGGAATTCAAGGAAGGAAATACCTATCTAGTCAGACAGCATAAAAATGTATAGTTAATTTTGAAAAGGCTCTTACAGTATTAGAAAGTTTGTTTAGAAATCAAGCTTAAAAGAAAGAATATAATCTTGAAACCAGAAGTCAAGAGATATCACATAGGATAGTTAAAAAGTAATTTACCAGTAACAACAAAAATTCTAATTAGACTCTTATCACCAGTCCTTAAATAGAAGTAAAAATAAAATAATGAAACTAATTTCTATATATTAAGGACCCAATATGTGTGATTTGTATTTATTATCTCTAATCATCCTACTAACATGTGAAATAAATGTTAGGATCCTTAATGGTAAGATGAGGAAATACAGGGTCTGAATAAATTACTTGATCAAAATCACCACAGTCACAAGATTCACAACTAGAATCATTCTCCTTTCCTTTCAATCAGTAGTTAATTGGAGCTGACCTTTACTGGTGCACAGAAACCAATTGTTAAATATTCAGGAATTATTTTTGCAGGCTTATTGTTACATATAGCTATTATTAAAAATGAAAATATATAAACCTACAATAAATTATATACAAATATATAATAAATACTCAAATCTCATCACTTTCTGATTATTTTACTATGTTCTACTACTATCTGTGTGCTTGAGGTTATTCCATACATTGTATCAGAATGGTGAAAATAATGTATAACAGTGCACTGCTCGGCATTTCTTCCTAGTTCCCCATTCATTAACATCATATTGGTAGTTTGAATTCACTCATTGTAGAAGTATTTACATCATGGAAATCAACATAGGCTATAAACCAGGGGTTGGCTTGTTTGGGTGCTTTTCTAAATTTAGTAGAATAATAAAGTGTTAATAATGCAGATTAAACTTAAAAGTGTGCCATGCCTACAACCATTATGTTGTGAGTAGTGTTAAGTAATTGAAGAAATAGTCTTCCAACATTTGAAAACTATTATCCAATCCAGCAAAAATTGACTCATTTTCTTGCCAAAATTAGTGAAGTTTTGACTTTCATCTTTGATGTTTCACTTTCACCTTACTTAATATAAATGAAAGTCCTGGCCAACATTTATGTTAGAATGACATTAATTCATCAATTGTGATGAGAATATAGGAATTAGGAAAAAATCAGCAAAAGTACTCTGTGTGACTAACAACCGTATGGATTGGCAATACAGTACAAGAAATAGTATTGTATATTTTATTCATATTTGTAAATTGCATGTACCACATGCTAAATATCATTAAAATTTATAATTTATTTAATACATGCATCTATGTATGCATACACACACACATACACACACATACGTATGTTTCTATATTGCATACTGGTTAAACATTTGCCAGAACACAAATAGCTTTCAATGATATGATGTCAAAATTCAGTGAAATGACTTTTGCCAAAAAAAACAAACTGATAAGCCTCCTAGGTACTAAATTCAGTTCTTTAATTTTATTTATTTATAGCATTTGGCACTTCAGCAACTCTTTTTTTTCCTCCCCAGTGAATTATTCTTAGTTTCCGGGAACCACTCCATCTTTGCTTTTATCGTAGTTCAGTGCAAGTTCCTACATCCTAAATATTGGTATTTCAAGGCATTCTATTATATGGTCTCTAGTGTTACAATATTTACTCTTTGGACAGTATTAGCTACTCAAATAGTTTTAACTACAACTCATAATTTGATAACTTCCAGATATGTACCTCTAACATAGCTATCTCACTTAGCATTATTTAGGCAAATGTGTAAATATCCCTAAGTGGATAATTATTAATAACTTTGCTCTTAAAGCAGCCAAAATTAAATATGTCTTGTCTTGTAAATGTGCTTCTTCTTTGTTAATTTCTGACCTGATTAATGGCACTAATTAACCATCCAAAAATATGCGAATCATCCTAGACTTCTCAACTCAACTCTATTTTCAATTATGAAATCCCTTGATCTGATACAATTCTCTTTTCTTTCCAAACCTTGAATTAATGTTTTAGTTGGGCTCTAGCCATCTGTTGTCTGGACTCTTGTAATAAGTTTCTAACTCACATGTATTTTTGTCCACCTATACTTAGTCTAACAAACTGCTGCCAGTGAGGTAATTATAAACATGAAAATATAATCATATTATTTTCCTAGATGAAATTCAATTCTCTATAGCAGTCTTTTTCACTGCAACCTATAGGGAGAGATACTTTGCTTGTCAAGAACCAGTGTATACAATGGACGTGTGAGCATGAACCTACATGGACACACATATACAACTGAAAAAGCAAATAACAAAACAGTGCTTTGCGCTCTGCTATTTGGTATTATATATAATTCTTTTAAAAGCTGGCTGACTACAGACCACAAAGTTATTTTATGACCTACTAATTGAATGTGAGCCATCAGTTTATAAATTATTGAAGTAGAATATATATATATATCTTATGCATAGTACACAAAGCCACTCATGATTAAAGGTAAAACTAGAAAATGTTTTGAAATGAATAGTAATAAAATATAAACTATCAAAACTTGTTAGAGGAGTCCATAAATCTAAAAGTACTAAAATAAAATTTATTAAAATGTTGGATATAACAAAAGCAGTACTTAGAGGATAATTTAACATCTTAAAGTTTTATATCAGAAATAAATAAAGCTTATTTTGTTTTTTTTGTTTTGTTTTTTTGAGACAGAGTTTTCCTCTTGTTACCCAGGCTGGAGCGCAATGGCGCCATCTCTGCTCACCACAACCTCTGCCTCCTGGGTTCAAGCAATTCTCCTGCCTCAGCCTCCCGAGTAGCTCGGACTAAAGGCATGTGCCACCATGCCCAGCTAATTTTTGTATTTTTAGTAGAGACAGTGTTTCACCATGTTGACCAGGATGGTCTCGATCTCTTGACCTCGTGATCCACCCGCCTCGGCCTCCCAAAGTGCTGGGATTACAGGCTTGAGCCACCGCGCCTGGCCAAGAGTGATTTTTAAACTACAGCAAAACAGAACAACTATGTAGCTTTTACCATTGGATATGGAGCATAATACATGAACTTATATAAATATCCTGAGTTTTTCCTTTATAAAATGTGCTCTTTACAATGCTGACTTCCAAGAAGTTATAGAATTAACCATTATTTCTAATGTATTGAACTTTTAGATTGAAAATAACATCTTTCATGTATCTCATCTTTAATGTTCTCATATTTGTAGATAGTACAAAAGCTTGATCTAGTTTTATCAATATTCTCTAGCACAAAGCACTCCACAGCCTCATTTCCCACTAATACCTTGCTCATGATGCAGCCAGACTAGACTGTGGATATTTTTCTTAATTACCGAAACACTTACCATATCCCTTTTCCATACATTAGCCTGTGTAGGCTAGATAGGAGGCCCTGAAGAAAATCTAAGTATTTTATCTCCAAGTATATTTATTTGATATATTTTTAAATAGCCCTGCAAAGCTCTCTCTTGTGGGAGAAATTTACATTTTGTGGAAAATGTTTCCCTTACTAGGTCTTTTCCAGGGGAATCTGACACCTTTTAAGGTCTGATAAAAGACACTCAACATCCATTCTTTTTGAAGCCTGCTATCTGTAAGTTTCATCTATGTGACAATGACCTTGGCTTTCACAACCCCTCTTATCTTAACTCAAGCTGATTTCAATGCTTCACCCAAGCTTCCTGTATCACGGAAAAAGACCAGGTTAATATCCATGGCATAAATGAGGTCTAGGGAACTCCAGGTCTAATGACAGTAGAGGGTATAGAGGCATAGGTGAGAGCAGATAATTCCTATTCTCGAGGCCCTTCGTGCTTCATGGGTGCAGGCTGCTTTAGCACTCATGGTGGGACCTTACTGGGACTCAGGGATGCAAGGATGGAAGAGGTAAAGGGGAGGCTTTTCCTTCACTCCCTCAAGTACCCTGGGTATCTGCTATGAAGAGAAGGGAACCAGGGATGCCTGTTCCCCTCTTTCTAGATGGGTAGCCATTCATTTTCAGTATGTACCCCTTTAGAATGCATCATGAACCTCTGGGACTCCTTTGAAAAAAATGCATTCTTTTTTCCTTTCTTCTACTCTGTCTTCTCTTCACTGATAGATGATTGTGTCTCCATACTACAGGACACTTCCCTTACATGCATCCTCCAAACAGGAAAGAGTTAATTCCCAAACCTTAAACTGGTTGACTAAGGATTTGGTTTAGGAGAAGGCAACCCAGAAGCCCAACATTCCAGCAAAGGGTAATGGGTTTTTTCTACCTGGACTTTTGGCCTCCCTCTCTGTGTGCAAACTGATAAAAGGCCTCGGAACTTTTGAGCTGTCCTTACCCCTCCCCTTGTTTCATTTTGATACACATTTTCTAATAATTTGGTTTGTCTGTTCTTGTTTTCAGACACTCAAACTCCAAACAGTCATACAACTGGAGCATCTGACAATGGCCCCTTCTGCTGGGAACCTTTATATAGGCCTCTGAGGGAGCTCTGACTGCCATTTTCCCAAAACAGCACTCGGCGTCAGCATAAAGAAGATGGGTCTTTGTCCTTATCCTTAATCTAAGGGCAGTTAGATGTACTTTAGAGTGGGGAATGAGACAGCCAAGTGGGAAAACATCCTCAGAAAAATTCCAATCAGCCTTAGCACTGGGGTGGAACCTTGGGGAGTTTGCACCGTTTGCAGTGGGGCAGAGGCTGGCCTCTCCTCTTCCTGCGTGGAATCTGGGATTCAAGCTGGGTGGAGTGAGAGAAGCACTAAGCAGGGACTGTGACCTGTTGAGAGTCCCTGTTTCCTCCTTTTCATCCTTTTCACCCAATAAAACCCTGTTTTGCTCACCATTCAAATTGTCAACAAGCATCAATTTTCATGGCCCTGGGACAAAGAACCCCGTATTTAGCTGAACCAAGGAAAAGTCCTGCAAAACACTGAAGATGATAATTGAATGAAATCACTCCATAAATGTTGAAGTGGCTCACCTGGTAGCAGAGTGTACCTGAAGCTTTGATTGTCTTCCCAGGAATATTGGTCTGACAAACAAAACTTTGGACATAAACTATTTTAGCAATAGAACTCCCCATACCAGTATATATTTCATTTTGATCATTTTATCTTCTCTATAATGAGTCATGGAATGTAGAACTTTTAATAACCAAAGGTTTCAGAACCCAGGAAGAACAGGTGGCCATCCTGGTTCTCCATGAGTCCATGTTTAACATTGGACAAACTTGTGTCCTAGGGAGTTCTATTTGTTTCTCCAACTTAGATACATAGCACTGATAACTGGTGAGTTATCACAGGTAATTTTACTTAGACCATAAAGTTCACTCAAATCATATATTTAAATGATATAGGCATTGGCTGATTTAGCATATCTGGCAACATATGTTCTTGGCATTTAATTAATTTTTGTTCTACTAGGGTTAGCAGCTTTATAAACCTGTTAGTCAGTCTTTTCATTGAAATTCCAGGAATTCTTAACCTTCTAAAAGAAATGATACTAAAGTTATAAGAAACCTGAATCCAAGAGTGGTTTTCAGAATCCTTTGCATCCTTTCATGAACCTTCTTTAAGATATCATATTCTAGGATTTTGTGTGCTCGTGATGTTTTAAGAAACTGCATTAGAATTAAGCAATTAGCTGTGGAAATGACTTTAAACAGTCATAAAGTCACAATTGACAAGGAAGTTTGGTTATTTATATGGTCTATAATAACAATATGATAGCCATAATTATGATTAGTAGCATATACTCAGACATGTTCAAATTTTAGAAATCTCATATAAGTTTGAAACATATATTAATACCATTCATTAAAATTTAATCTGAAGAAGGTTAAACATTATTTCTTATTTTGACAATGCTTTCCATGTAACTTAACCTGTCAAATGATCCTGCTTACCTCTCTTTTGGATGCTTCAGGAACCCCGTGTAGCATTCCAAAGTTAGTCATCCAAAAAGACCTAACTTTGAAGCTGAAATTGGATTTTGGAAAATTTGATTTTTTGCCTAATATGTTAAAGGTTAGAAACACTTGACCAAAGTGGAATCACAGGTCACAATTAATCAATAGTCATTAATTTAACCAAAGTGATAATTACAATATACTTAAAACAAATACTTATCATATCTGTACACTTTGATAAAGGAGACTAAGTTTTTCAAGCAATTAAAATACTTAAGACAGCATGAGACAAAAGCTGTGTCTTTTTTTCTCTTTCCTGTTTTTCTTTTTTCAGTTTACTCAAAAAATGAATGAAAATATTTTACTGTGTCTTATAAGTACTACACAAATTTTTTTCAAAAAAGAAAACACAATGTATTTTTGTATTGCTGTACTATTAATACTAAAACTAATTTTAATAAAAGCTCATACATTTATCAAATTTGTCATCTTTTAATCATAAGATTTCCATAAACCTTTTATGTTATATTTTTCCTCAACTTTTTATATTTATCTTGTTTTATCTATTTTTACTCCTTCAATTTGTAGACTTTAAGTAACTTTAAACCAGACAAAATTGTTATCACACATTTTTATGCTTTTATAAATTTCCTTATCAAATGCTTATTTTTGCTTTGGTTATACACTATTTACAGAATTGTTTCTCTCATTTGTAGTCATTTTTAATGCCTAATAGCTGAAAATTTCTAGTAGAAACCCTAGAAAGAAATTTTGAACTATATTATATATTAGGATTTGTAAGATTAAACCCATTTTATAATTTTTAAGAAAACCAGTTTTTCAAATTATCTTTTATTGATAGATCAAAATACATTTGCTTTTTCTATATAATGTAAAAATAAGATGTCAG
Source organism: Callithrix jacchus (assembly GCF_049354715.1). NCBI lineage: Eukaryota > Metazoa > Chordata > Mammalia > Primates > Cebidae > Callithrix > Callithrix jacchus. The sequence continues at coordinate 142,162,508 of NC_133524.1, forward strand.
GGTATATAGACTTAAACTCATGTTTGGTAATTAATATTTCAGTAACTTAACTTACAGATGACTAAGACATTTTATGATTATTATTTAACATAACATGACTCAAAGGTTTTAAACTACTGAAAATAAGTTTGAAACTATGACACATGTCACCTCTCTAATGTCTTCCCTCAGTCATTCTAGGTCCCAAGTAGCCACCTGGCAACCAGGAGGACTATGAAGGCCAAGGCCTGTGTGAGACCATCAAGACAGAAGACAGAGCTGTGAAGACTATACCTGGAAAATTCATCCCCTCCCAAAATAGCCAGGAGGCAAAACAGGGAAAGAAGAGTAATAAGGGCTCATATTGGGCTTGGTTCTGGCTTGCAGCTGCTGGTCTAGGCACTAGGAACATGTCTACCAACTTCATCATGGCCACCTATCCAGACCCTGAATCTAAAGACTCTACAAAAGACATAAGCTGACAGTCAAATCACATAAGTATCAAATTATATTTAACTGATAATTTTGAAGCCATTTCTATCTGACCAACAGTTTAAAAACTAGCTTTATTTACCAAATATGGCATTTATATAACACATATAGACATACAAACACAAAGAAGCAGATCTTACAGCTCTCCTAAGAGATTTTCATTTGTCAGCTTTTAAATTGTTTGTCTTCTTCCGATTCTGTCAGGCTTCTGATTACCAATTTGATTACCCTAAACAATACTTAACTAGGCAGTTTGCATTTCTCAAGGGACAACTCTTAGGTGGAACAAAAAAAAATCTTTAATGAGCACAGAGCTAAGATTTCAGGTCTAAATATTGTATCATCATTTGCTCAAATTAAGGGGAAAATACGACACTCTCACGAAAGTTCCATCGAGACAAGATGGCCAGAAATGTGCCTTTATCTGACTCATTATTTACATTTAAAAGAATGGTAAGAATTTGTAATGTAATAAGCAGATATCCATAAAAATTGAGATTTTATTTATAGACATAATTTTTTTTTTTTTACAAAAGAGTTTCAACATAGCAAATTAAATTCCAGAAAGCTGTAGTGTAGTTCAATAAGGTGGGATTTTTTTTTTTTTTGAGACGGAATTTCGCTGTTGTTACCCAGACTGGAGTGCAATGGCATGATCTCGGCTCACTGCAACCTTCGCCTTCTGGGTTCGTGCAATTCTCCTGCCTCAGCATCCCAAGTAGCTGGGACTACAGGCACGCACCACCATGCCCAGCTAATTTTTGTATTTTTAGCAGAGACGGGGTTTCACCTTGTTGACCAGGATGGTCTCAATCTCTTGACTCGTGATCCACCTGCCTCAGCCTCCCAAAGTGCTGGGATTATAGGTGTGAACCACTGCACCCGGCCGAGGTGTTCTTTTTAACACAGCTACTGTATTTAGCTAAAATTACTGAGTTCAGGGTAATGAGCAGAGTCCATTAAAGAATGGGACCAACAAAGCATTGTATGCCTGGACTCAACATGGATAGATTTGAAAAGAAAGCAAGCCCCTTTTACCTGAGGGGACTACCTTTTACAAACACCTTATCTACGGTAGCTTTCTTTCCACCTTTATAGGGCAGGATTCCACCTTTGGCTTTCCCACTGAACTGAAAGGTTTGCAGATTTAATTTTCTTTTTATCAATTAGTCGCTTAAGCTTTTTATTTGCCTTTCATAAAGTCTTTAAATAAAAATATTGCAATCTTTTTAGAAGCTTCTGCATATCAATAGGCATCTGTAGATGAGACTAATTTGGGAGCCCTCAATCAAATGCTATTCAGTGCAGTGTTCACTTAAAATATTCCACTGTAACTTGTCTTTAATAATATTTTGCCATTTCTGTAAAACTGCTGATTCCAGGGCCTAATACTCATGCATATATAAGGCAGAAGGAACTTGATTCTTCAAAAATTAAGTGTCCCATTTTTACCTTAAATATTGGCTTTCCTCTCAGGTTCCCTTGATCAACTTAGCCAATAATATTTTTTCCTACCTGAGTGCACAAGATAAAAATGAAATAAAAGGGTAGAACACAAAAATACTTGCAAATTTCCAAAAGCTAAATTTTTACACCCCTTGCAATATTGCCATATACTACTGGTTTCTTTCTGACCCACTGAGAACTAAGACATCTCCAACTGGATCCAAGTCAGCATCCTGTACTCAGTCTAGTTTTTCTCATGAATTCCAAACCCAGTTTGGATTAAAAATTTGCTGAAAAAACTTGTAGAGCTCAATATACAAATTCGTGGAGCTTTTGAATCCGAGAGAGAACTTACCATGATCCTCAACTGCTCCAAGAGAGCAATGAACATGATGAAACTGATGGGTACCTTGCTTGGTCATTCAGCACTCCTGGGGTTTGTTAGAAGTTGTACTTCAGATCCTACTTCTGACACCATATGTTAAAAGAAAAACTTCAGCTCAATTAAATTTAACAGACATTAATTGAGTAATGAATGATTCATGAATCTGGCAGCCTCCTGAGCCAAAATAGGCTCAGAGACCCCAGTGAAGCTGCATGATGGAAGAGGATTTCTGGACAGAAACAAAAAGTTACCTACAGAAAGTGGAAGTGAGGTATAGAAACAGCCAGATTCATTTTAGCTTGGTAATTTTTTGGTTTGAACATGGTTTGAACAGTTGGCCACAGCTGAGTGATTGGCACAAGAATAGACTTTAGTCTGTTTACAATTTCATTTAAGTTATAGTTCAAAATGTACAGGGAAACCTTTCAGCTTAACTTATGTATGGAGGTAGGTTTAAGCTAAACTTGATTTAACAGTTTTCTAAAATCACATTTCCTCTAAATAATATTTCTACATTGCTTTAATTTTCTTATTTTCTACAATGTCCTGATGATACTTCCATTGCCACTTAATAACTGTATGATCTTGGGTAAGTTACCTGATCTTTTGTGTACCTTTTTTATCATCTAGAAAATTAAAATAATGGCACATATTTGAGTGTGAAGCATGTACCCAGAGTTTTAGGGAAAGGATATTTAAACATTTATAGAAAAGGGTCTACTACCAAATCTATCCAGAGGGCATATAGAATCTGAGAAATGTTTTTAGGAGGCTAATTAGGTGGCTCTTACATCAATCCAGGCCAAAAGTAATGAGGGCCTGAACTAAAGTAATGGCGGTGGGGATGAAGAGGAAGGGACAGATCCAAGACAGAATGTACAAATGTCATGGTTGTGGTTGGGGACTAGGGGTAGAAGAATCTAGGATGCCTGCCAAATTTCTTATCAAGGGCCACTGAGTGGATGATCATATAATTACCTAACATAGAGAACACTGTGTGAAGGCAAATGATGAGTTTAATTTTTTCATCATCTAAATATTTTAACTTAAGCAAGTGCTTTATGGGGAATATTTTATTTAATGCATAGAACTGTCTTGGGAAGTCAGTAACATAATTATTCTTGTTTTCAGATATAGAAACTGAGGGTTAAATAAGTTAAATAGCTTGCCCATATAAGAAATCAAATGAGTCATAAGCACAAAATTACATCCGCCCAATTCCAGAGCAAATGTTCTTAACTATTACTAGTCCAGCATGTGCTGGTGTTACCAGTGATGGATATTGCTAATGTTTATTTTTAAATGCATCCAAGTGTCTCATTATAAAACTAGCACATTCTTATTTTTCTAGTGGTTATAGCCTTTAAATCTTTCTTAAATGAATTTTCTAAAATGGTGATTGCAAAATATACAGAACATTAAATCATATTTTGTTTACTAAATGTATATGAATTAATGTATCTGAATTTCAGAGACATGTCCTCAGATATGTGAAAGATTAATTTTTCCATGACTGAAGACTCTATTGGTACTCAATAGTGATAAAATTATCCAAGCTGACTGAAGATAAATTAAATCACTTCCAGTTCACAACTCAGTTTCATTTGCACAGTCAAATTGATAGTTTTCTCCCCCTTTTTCATGTTCCCTTATCCCTAAGAAGATGGAGGTGTTTATGTTTTTAAAATCAGAGAGTATTTGAACATCTTGTCCACAGTAATCAATATTCTACTCTGGCTTCCTCTGAGACGTACCTCGTATGCTTTTGTTCATTTCATTTTGCCTTGCTCTCTATCGCTGATGGCTGTAGTCCTGTCATCATCTCCTGTCACTGGGCCATTGGGATCCTGGGAACTGTGAAGCAAGCTCAAATACATTGGCCTAACCCCTGAACTCAGCCATGGCTGCTCTACAACTCTGGTCCATTCTAGGGTTTCTGTTGGCAACTCCCTTTACTCCAGGTACTCTAGCCTATGCTGGGAAACTGCTGTTACCCTCTGCCTCTCCATTCCCAATCTATGGATTATGTGAGTTCAGTTTTACATTTGCAGTTTGTCATACTTGTGGAAAAATTAAGAAGAGATGGTTAGTGAGCAACTGGAAGTATGTGTCTGGAACTCAGGAGAGATTTCTCAGTTTGAGAAAGATCTCACAGAAGCACCAGCATATATATAGATGGTGGTTTCTGACATGGGTGCTGATAACATAATCCAGGAATCATGCATGAACTTATAAAAATAGAGGCAACAACATTGGTTATGGTTATAATTTAAGGGTATGTAGACGAAGCAGAGCCTACAAATATATATATTTGAAATGGAGTTTTGCTCTTGTCACCCAGGCTACAGACAATGGTGCAATCTCAGCTCACTGCAACCCCCACCTCTCAGGTTCAAGCAATTCTCCTGTCTCAGCCTCCCAAGCAGCTGGGATTACTGGCACCTGCCACCACACCTGGCTAATGTTTCTATTTTTTAGTAGAGATAGGGTTTCACCATGTTGGCCAGGCTGGTCCTGAACTCCTGACCTCAGGTAATCCACCTGCCTCGGCCTCCCAAAGTGCTGGGATTACAGGTGTGACCCACCACACCCAGCAAGGTATATTGAGATAGATATATATCTACACGGGAGAGCTGGCAAATATACTCAGATATTTCAAGGAGTCTAAATAACTGGATCTAAAATACTAGAGAATTTTAACAAGGACTAATGTAAAGATTTTCACGTCCATTCAAAAAGTAAGCTGTATGTAGGTACAAGATGAGGAAAGTCGGGGTTAATATTGTACAACTTGGTTTTAAAAAGACCCAGCAAGATTAAGGCTTGCTGACTGCAACATCAGTGCCTAAAGTAAGAAACAATCCATGTGATCAAACCTGATTTTTCCAAATAGCTTTCTTACTTCCCTGATTTATCTAATAAGGCCATTTATCTTCAAATTAGCATTTGACTTTTTTCTAGCTCTTAAGATGCAAAGCGTGTATCACCCTGTCTGCTATTTTTGAAAGCCTCTGCTTTAAGACTCCTGCAATGGTTGTTTCACAATACCCCTATCTTCCAGTGCCTAATAGTATCCTCATCTCATAGAAAGATATAATCGCTAATACACCTTACATCGTTTTCTCTCTTGGCCATTTTGGCCAAATTTTTATCCTCAGAAGTTAGGACACCCACTTATGATTGAGAATATATATTTGTCTTTCTTCATTTGGCTTGTTTCTCTTAAGATAATGACCTCCAGTATCATCTATGTTGCTGCAAAACACACTTTATTTTTTTTTTGAGACGGAGTTTCACTCCTGTTTCCCAGGCTAGAGTGCAATGGCACGATCTCGGCTCACCGCAACCTCCGCCTCCTGGGTTCAGGCAATTCTCCTGCCTCAGCCTCCTGAGTACCTGGGATTACAGGCATGCACCACCAGGCCAAGCTAATTTTTTGTATTTTCAGTAGAGACAGGGTTTCACCTTGTTGACAAGGATGGTCTCGATCTCTTGACCTCGTGATCCACCCACCTCGGCCTCCCAAAGTGGTGGCTTTACAAGCTTGAGCCACTGCGCCTGGCCCCACACTTTCATTTTTAATACCTGAATAGTATTTCATTGTGTATTTAAGTCCACTATGCAATCTATGCATGTAATGAAATTGCACTTGTGCCCCCTAAATTTATATAAATAAATGAATAAAATAAAGCCATAATAAAGCCAAATATAATTTTCTTTCAGTGAATGGAAGTATTTGACAGGGAAACACCTTTGGAAGCAAACATTGAGAACATGTTGTTACAATATAAAACAAGTTAGGATAATTCAGTTTTGAATCTATTACACTGAAACACCTTGGCTTCAGTAACTTAGATCTAATAGTTGTCAGGCTTGGATAAATGTCTCAGACTGACACATTACTCTAACCTGCTGTTGTGTTCAGTCTGCGCTGGCTTGACAATATTTGAGCCTGTCAGTCAACATAGTCCTGGAAGCTTGAAAAAAGTATTAATTAGTTCAATAAAGACTAAAGGCACCAGAATTTAGAACCTTTAGACATACATCATTAAGCCTTTGTAAACTCAATATTGCTTAGTTTATTTAGGTTATTTTTGCTATTATAACAAGACACCATAGACTAGCTGGCTTATTTATTTCTCACAGTTCTGGAGGCTGGGAAGTCCAAGATCAAAGCAGCAGCAGATGCGATGTCTGGTGAGGACCTGATTTCTATTTTTGCTTTTATTTTGTTTTGGGATGGAGTCTCCATCTGTTGCCCAAGCTGGAGAACAGTGCCACTATCTCAGCTCACTGCGACCTCTGCCTCCTGGATTCAAGTAATTCTTCTGCCTCAGCTTCCTGAGTAGCTGGGAATATAAGTGTGTCCTACCACACCTAGCTAATTTTTGTATTTTTAGTAGAGACAGGGTTTCGCCATGTTGGCCAGGGTGGTTTTGAACTCCTGACCTCAGCTGAATCAACCACCTCGGCCTCCCAAAGTGCTGAGATTACAGGCATCAGCCATTGTGCCTGGCGCTAATGTCTGTTTTATAGAACTCTGTCTTCTCCCTGTGTCTCCATGAGGCAGAAGTGTCAGGGGAGCTTTCTGTTGTCCTTTATTAAGGTCATTAATACCATTTATACAGGCTTTCCCTGACCACCTAATTAATAATCTCCCAAAAGACTTCACCTTTTAGACCATCGCTTTGGGGATTAGGTTTCAACATATGAATTTTAGGAAGGACACAAACATTCAGTCCATAACATATTTCACATTTTGTTTCATAATTATTCTATTTAAATCACTTTACTTTTAAATTTTCTCCAAGTAATGTCATCTTTCTTTTTCTCCTCAATTTTCCATTACTAAACTGACAATTGCAGTTTAGACTTTTCATATTTATTTACTTGTGTATGGTAATTCTTGAACATGTTTGTTTTTACACTTTTTTTTCAGAGAATTGTGTTAAATTACAGATATATTTGTTTCATTTTTAAAATTTTACTACTACTACTATAATTTCTATCAGTACAGCAGTAATCCCTGGCACTCACCTGAGTGAGGGCATCAGCTCTCAATTATTACCTTGATCCTGTGTTTGCTATAGGTCCATGAACACTATGTGAATGCTTGTGTAATATGGTACGTTTTTTCTCATATGGAAAAATTTCTTTTAAGTAGTATTTTGTAGAGGTCCCATTACCTTCTTTAATTCTTTCATTCAACCATATAATTTGAAAATATATCTACATTGTCGTATTTTTACCTAGTTCATTGTTTCTCACTGCTATAACATTACACAGCAGGTATCCATTGTGTCCCTCACATTTTTTTTGTACAAAAATGATGAATTAGTGCTGTGTTTCTGCTCTTTTTTATAACAAAACTTATTGAACCAGATACCTATACTTGTTATCTTCACTTCCTCACCTCTTAGTCTCTCTTGAACACACAATAATTGGACTCTTGGCCCTAAACTCGCATTGTGCCACTGCGTGGGAAACATGTTTGTCAAGGTCTCCAGTGAATTCTGAGTTGCCAAATCCAATTGTCATTTTTTAGTTGTGATTTTAGTTGACCTTTCAGATGCATAATTTGGCCTAGCACTTCAACCTCATATCCTATCCCTTTCTTCTTTACTCACTGGAATGCAACTACATGTATTATATTATTTTTCTGCAAACATTCTATGCCTGATTTAATACCATTTTCTTTGCTTTACTGGTTACTCTGCCTGAGACCCTCTTATCTCCAGATAGGTATATGCATAGCTCATTTCTTCTGTTAATTAACACCTCCTCAAGGTAGCCCTGTCACTATCATTCTCTATTTCCTTACACCACTTTATGTGAACTCATATACTTTTATTATCATATGAAATTTCATTATATCATTGTTTATGTATTCTGTCTCCTCTCATTCAAATGTAAGTTCCTTGAGTGCAGAGGTATTTTTTCATTTTCTCTCACCACTATATTGCTCTTGCCTCACACAATGCTTCGTGAATAGTTAAGTAATGAGTAAATTTTAGTTGAGTCAATAACTGAATCATGACACATGAAATGCTCTCATGGTTTATGTAAGATATACATCTGTCCTCAATCTTTCATTTGCTATTTAAATTGTTGGTACGAATGAGGAAAACCAGGTAGTAGAATTGTGAGTGTTACTATGGTCAATCATTTCTGCCTGAGGGTATGTCATATTACGCATCAGACCACTCTCCTATTCATACTACCATTTGCTCTGGCATGGTGGAAACCCTCTTTGTCTACTACTGTCCTGTACTCCGTGGAGGAAGCATAGAACCTATACACAATAGAAACAGAAAAATCTCACAAGAAGAGGGCTTGTGAACAAAACTAGTGTGTATGACATCTGATTGGTGTTTAAGATTATTTAAGCTAGAAGATAAAAAGACAGAAGAAAAATTATTTAACTGGTTTATACATTTTGATTCTTTAAATTGCTCCCACATTGCTTATTTTGAAGGAACCAGAATTATGTCTGGTCCAAAGCAAAGTGTCAGCCTTGAATCTGGTAAGTCCTTAAAAGAGCTATAGACTTGTAAAGGACTATGAAATATATATTACTTAATAAACGTAATGAAAATTATATAGAAATAAAAATTGCTCTTTCACCTATGAAAACCCCAAATATAAAAACTCAATTTATAAGCAATGTATTTGCCTCAAAAATAACAACTTTGTTGTATATTTCAAACTATAAACCAAATGAAGTTTGATGTTTCTTAAATGCTTAATTGTATCCTCTAACAGATAATATTTCTTCCGCTCTAAAGAAATACCAATAATCAGTATGTTATGAAATCTTAGAGGACCTGATGACCAGATTGGCCTCTATTCTAGAAAGCCTACTAAACCATATCTAGAAAGCACAAACTAATAATTATGTCAATTATTATTGCCATTTTCACTCTAAAATTAAGCCGCCTTGTTATTTCAGCTTTTGTTATACCAAAGATGATTTCTTCTTGAAACAGATGGGCCCTTGCTAATTAAGAAAACTGCTCCAGTTCATTAGAGAAGTAGCAAACAACCAGATGAAGTGTCATTTCTTAGGGTCACTCAATGTGCAAAGCTTCATCACATTACTCACTTGTTTCATCATACTCTGAAACATTGACTCAACCTAAGCATTTAACATATATTATTTTTAATTACTATAATTGCAAAAACCACAGCATACTAAAAAGGGTTGTGTGTGTGTTTTATTATTTTTGGGGTGAATAGCTCATAAGTCTTTTTATACCTCTAAAAAGATGATAATTATAAAATTATCTTCATACTTGGAAGAGACCTTAGGGATCCTTTAGTTTAATATCTTTCACTCAGTTGTTCTATACTTAACCAGCCTCTTCTAGAATTTGCTAGAATTTGTGCTAAATGCTTATGAGGCAGATATTAATGAGACTATCTTTGCCTTCAAGGATTTCACAATCTACTTGAGGATATAGATAAATATAAGGCAATCATACTACATTATATTACTTTGCTATTAAATATTTACGAAAATTTGTGAGTGCAGAGAGAAAGATATATCTCGTGTGGGTGGGTGGTAAGGGTGGTAAGATAAGGTTTTTGGGGAAGAGCAAGTATTTGAATTATGTTCTGAGACATGCAAATAAATGTTTCCTTGAGCCAGGACTTGGGATAAGCATGTGGGATGAGAAAGATTTCCAGGAAGATGCATCAGTATATACAAAGATACAAAGCCATAGACAGGTCTGAAACATTTGACTATATTAGACTGAAGAAACAGACAGGACTGAGATCATAAAGAGCCTGTTTGGCTTTTGTTTGTAACTTTAGAACTGATCCAAAAACAGGTTTCAGATAGGGAAGTTACATAGTCAAATATGTATTGTAGAAATGCCACCCTGGTATCAGTGTAAAGAAAATATTTGTCAGGTATAAAAGTATAGGTAGAGACACAGTGAAAAATTTTAAAAATATCCTAAATGAGAAATAAAGACTATCTGAAGTAAGGTTATTGTAATGCTGGGGAGGAAACATCACAATAGGGCTATTCTTGGCGTATGTGAAGAACAGAAATAAAGCCAAAGTATTTGAAGGGCTGTGGACAAGTGAAAGAGTAGTTCCAGGGGATAAGAGACAAAGGTCTATAATGCCTTGCATAGTCATGGTCAGATTTGAACTTTATTGTAGATGAGATGGAGAAACATTGGAGGGAACTGAGCACAGGAGTATCTCATCTAATTACTACAACAAAATTTCCTGGCTGGTATATTGACGACAGCATAGAGGAGGACAAGAGGGAAAGCAGAGGGATCAGATCGAAGGCTATTGCAATAATCCAGGGAAGAGATGATCGTGACTCAATTTAGGGTAGTAGCAGTGTAAGTGTTAATAAGTAGCTGGATTTTGGATACATTTTTAAACCACAGTACCCATCTCCATTCATAGTTTTAGTTTCCCATGGTTGCATGTTCCAAAAATATTAAATGAAAAACTCCAGAAATAAACCATTCATCAGTTTTAAATTGCAAGCCATTCTGAACAGTGTGATGAAATCTCATGCCATCCCCTCCATCCTGCCCAGGACCTGAATAATCTCTCTGTCCAGCATATCTCTGCAGTAGGTATTACCCTCCCATTAGTAACTTAGTAGCTATCTAGGTGATCAAGATTTTAAATTAACTGTCGTGGTATTGTAGTTCTCTTCAAGGAATGCTTATTTTACTTTTATTACAGTACATTGTTATAATTTATTATTATGTATTGTAAATTTCTTACCATACCTACTTTATAAATTAAACTTCATCATAGGTATGTATATGTATGTTTATATAGGAAAAAACGTAACAAACATAGGGTTTGGTACTATGAGTGGTTTCAAGCATCTCCTGGGGGTCCTGGATAAAAGGGGATCGCTGTGGAGCTAATAGAATTTACTGGTAGATTGAATGCATTTGGTGAGAAATAAAATAATAGACAATTTCACCTCCAATTATTTTGTCCTCAGGAGCCAGAAGGATTCAATGGACCATTACTGAGTGAAAAGGGTTGTGGCAGGGTCAGGTTTTGGAGTGAGGAATCAATAGTTAAGTTTATAAAATATTAAGTTCAACCTTAGGATTAAACATACAATAGATGGCAAGGATGCAGCTGAACATTGGGGTCTGAAGTTTAGAGGATAAATATTGGCTGGTGATATAAATTTGAGTCATTGGTATATAAATAAGGACACATTCCATGAACATTCCACTGGTCACAAGTTGAGAAGAAGAGAATCCAGCAAGTCAGAATGAGACATAGCAGCAGGAGAATAAAATGACAACTAAGAAACTGTGATATCCCTGCTGTATATACTCTAAAAGTAGACACACACTCAGACATACACATATTTATATAAATATACAAATATCTCTTTATAACTTACACACACACACACGGATAGATATATAAATACATTACAAAATGCCTGGATGGTCCAGGAAGAGAGTGTTCCATGAAGAGGGAGTGACCAATTTGCTACTCAGTGGTTTACTAAGATCAGGACTGACAAAGCACCATTGAATTTTGCAACATGTAATTTATAGGTGGCCTTGACAATAGCAGGATCAGTGGATTAGAAGGAAGGAAAGCCTAGTCAACATAATTCAAGAAAATAAGAAGAATGTAAGTGAAGGCCCTCAGTACAGGCAATTACTTTGAGAATTTTGCTAAAAACAAGGCTAATGCCTCCCGGAGGGAAAAAGGTGTTACATGTAATGGTATCATTGACCAGTTAGAACCAATAAAATAGATGTAAATACAACAATACAAATATGTTTGTAAAGGCAATAGGACACAGTATGAAATATTTAGCACAATATCATTTATTGAGATATAAAACAAAAGCTCACAAAATAATGTCTCCTCCTTCCCATAATCTCTATGTCCAGTGTCATCCTCAAATATAATCACTGACCCCATGAAAGTCCAAAATCCAACACCATAGGCATTACAACTTAAAGGTCCAAAATCATCTTTGATGCTGGTTGGAACCCACATGGCTAGTCTCACAGGCTGAAGTTTAATTCCTGTGGCTTTTCCAGGCTGAGGCTGCACACTGCTTGTGGCTCTACAGTTCTTAGGTTGTCAATGCCACCTCACTCCTGTGACTCCACTAGGTATTGTCCCAGTGATGACTCTCTGTGGCAACTCTTTCTCTGCCACAGAGAAGAGAAAGGTACACACTCTGCCTGGGCACCCAGGATTTCCTATTCATCCTCTGAAATTTAGGTGGAAGCCACCAAGTCACCACCACTCTTGCATTTTGGACACCTGGAAACTTAGCACCATGTGAATGCTGCCAAGGCTTATGCCTTACACTCTGAGGAGTGGCCCAAGCCATACCTGGGGCCGTTTGACCAAAGCTGGTGTCAAAGTAGGTGGGATGCAGGAAGCAGCATCTTCAGGTGGTGCAGGGAAGTAGCACCCATCGGCTATACCCTAAAACCATCTGTCTTCCTAGGCCTATGGGCTTATTTTGGGAGGGGAAGCCTCAAAGAAGTTTGAAATGCTCTCAGGGCCTTTTTTCCCATTGTCTTGACTACTGGCACCAAGTTTTATGTTAGTCATGCTAATTTCTTTAGCAACCACTTGTTTCACAGAATCTTTGAGTTTTTCTCTGAAAACACTTTCCTTCTCTACCACATAGTCAGGCTTCTATTTTATTTTAATTTTTATGTTATACTTTCCTTTTAATTGTAAGTTACATATTTAGGTCATTCACTTGCTGCCATATCTAATCATAAGTTGTTAAAGGTAGTCACACCATTTCTTTCCTTATTAGAAATTTCTTCGATCTAATACCCTAGGTTATAATTCTTAAGTTTGACCGTCCACAAAACCCTAGGATGCGAATATAATTGCCCCCGAGTTTTTTGCTACAGTGTAACAAGAGTGACTCATGCTCCAGTTCCCAGTATGTTCCTCATTTCCATCTCAGATCTTATCACCATAGATGTTACTTTCTGTATTTCTTTTCTTTTCCTTTTTTTTTTTTTTTTAGACGGAATTTTACTCTTGTTACCCAGGCTGGAGTGCAATGGCGCGATCTCGGCTCACCACTACCTCCACCTCCTGGGTTCAGGCAAATATCCTGCCTCAGCCTCCAGAGTAGTTGGGATTACAGGCACGCGCCACCATGCCCAGCTAATTTTTTTGTATTTTGAGTAGAGACGGGGTTTCACCATGTTGACCAGGATGGTCTTGGTCTCTTGACCTCATGATCCACCCGCCTCGGCCTCCCAAAGTGCTGGGATTACAGACTTGAGCCACCAAGCCCGGCCTACTTTCTGTATTTCTATCAACATTTTGGTCACAATCACTTAACCAATTGTATTAGTCCATTTTTCACTGCTATAAAGATACCACACAAGACTAGGTAATTTAAAAATAAAAGACGTTAATCGACTCATATTTTCACATGACTGCAAGGCCTCAGAAAACTTACAATCATGGCAAAGGAGAAGAGGTACGTCCTACAGGGCAGCGGGTGAGAGAGAGGAGCAAGACCAGGGAAAATTGCCTTTTAAAACCATCAGATCTTGTGAGAACTCACTATCATGAGAACATCATGGGGGAGTATGCCTCCATGATCCAATCACCTCCCACCTGGTCCCTTCTTTGTCACATGGTGAATAGGAGATTACAATTCAAGAGGAGATTTAGGTGGAGACACAGCAAAACAATATCACCAGTCTCTGAAGTTACAATGTTTCCCTTAACTTTTTTGTTTTCTTCTGAACCCTCCAAACTCTTCCAACTTCTGTCTATTACCCAGTTCCAAAGCTACTTTCCCATTTGCAGAGGTCTTTATAGCAGCACTGCTCTTGTTGGCCTCAATTTCTTGGTCTTAGACTGTTGTGTTGCTATAAAGGAATATCAGAGGCTTAGTTACTTATAAAGGAAGAGGTTTATTTGCTCATGGTTTTGTAGGCTTTACACAAAGCGTAGTGCCAGCATCTTCTCAACTTTTGGTGAGGGCCTCAGACTGGTATCACTCATGGCAGAAGGTGCAGGTAAGCTGGCATGTGCAGATGTAGCATGGCAAGAGAAAAAGCAAGAGAGAGACAGAATGGGGAGGGAAACAGTTCTTTTTAACAATCAGCTTTCCTGGGAACAAATTCAGTGAGGACGACCTCACTCCTCCTCAGGGAAGACATTAATCCATTCGTGGGAATCTACTCCCATGACTGAAACAATTCTCATTAGACCCCACCCACATGTTGAGGATCAAATTGTAACACAAAGTTTAGGGGTACAAACATCCAAAGTATAACAGCATTGAAGGTTCGCTTGAGATTTGTGATTTGGAATTTCAAGTGAGCCTAGTTAACAAAGTTCTGTCCTCAATCATGTTCAGCTTCACCAGGATATTTCCTATGTGGAAATTGTATTCCTATATTGTATTCAAAGAGGGTGGGTTTGCCAAAGAAGTATAAAATCTTGAGAGAGAAGCAAAGGAATTGTAAATTTATGCAAGGGGGCAATAATAATGGCTGACCACTTCGTAGACAAACAAACAAATTCATAAAAGGTCAAGAATAAATGTCATAAATTCCTGGAAATATGTGGAGCCAAAAGTTGAACCCAGATCAACCTGATAACAACTTCTGACCTTACTACATTGTAACACACGGAATTATTGCTTAAAAACAGAACTGAACAACACAACTTGATGGGTCAAAGAAATCCTACGTATCAGAGAAGTAGATGCGCAACTTTAAGTAATAGTAGCCAACTATGTGACTTCAGAATTAAGATAAAATGATACTTGAAGAGGAAAATATGTGAATGATATAGAATAAATAAAAAAGAGCTCCCTAATGGATCTATACAGGCAAGGCTCATAGCCTTAAAAAGTTTTTTTTTATCATTAAGTGACTAGAGTCCAAGTACTTAATTTTGTTAATGAAGAAACTGAGATCTAGAAAATCTAAGTCAGGGCCAGAACTAGAACAGAGGTCTCCTGATATCTGAACTATCAATCTTTCTATTGCACCATGCGATATTATAGGGCTTTGGTAAAGTCCTGCCTAATGGCAAGAAGATTGGACATATGACCTTCTGACATTGCCTTCAATCTGTTGTTTAAAACATAGTCTCTGATTCTGTAAACACTGATACCTACTAACATTATTCTTTCAGTCTCTCCATGGCTCTGTGTTCTTTATCCTAAAGATGTATGGAAGCTAAGAATTCAAAGTATTAATTTGGCTATTTCAAGAAAAACTCAGAGCAAAAATAAATAAGCGATGATAATTGAAAAAGCAGCAGATTTTTCACGATCTCCTAAGCAATTTTCAACTGAAGAAGCCTGAAGATGAGCTTAAGAACTATAACTCGTAGATAGTGATTATTGAATTTTTTCTTATATTGCTGAATAATTTCAGATTACTTAGTCTGTGTCATTATGCATTTCTATCACAATAGGGGGAAAAACATTAAACTAATGAATGTTGTGCCTCGTTCGTCAAGATCTGAGTCATTAGCTTGAAACATCTTTTATTGTAAATGCAATTGGGAAGGTTCAATCATATTTCTCCTATTTGAAAATACCTAAGTGGTTAGTACTGAGCCATGTTATTAACAAATTGAATATTAAAAAGAATTTGACATATGGAAAAGCTGTTTGAGACTACACGACCTAAAAGAAAAACCATAAGAGGCTGCATGTTTTATTTGTATAATATCCTTTTGTGGAAACAGCAAAGCTGTTATAAGAACGAGTACTTATGGAATGTCACATTGCTCTAAATATTTTGAAAGAATCGATTTTCATTTTCCTACTTTTGACAAGATGCACTTTTTGCAAGTATCTAGTGGGTGTCCTTCAGTGTAAACATCTCAGCACATGAAGGAATCAGTGGACACACTGTTTAAGAAAATGAACAAACTGGATAATCCATATCTGGAGTGTACAGCTGTTGTGGCCAGAAAAGAAAATCGAGACAGTGAAAAAAATAAACCACTTGAAGGAAAGAAGAGGAATATGTCATACCTCCCTTTTTCAACCCCTGTTTATGAAACTAGTAAGCCTAGCCTCCATCACAAGACTGGAAAATAAAGCCTAGGAAAATGAAAATGACCAGATGTTTCGGCAAGGTTCATAGGATAGTATTTTCTGTCATATGTCAGATATGAGCTTTTGAATATTAGGATTCATGCCTGAATATTGAAATATTATTTACAGACCTGGAAGAGAAGATCTGCCTGGACACATATGCATTATAGTTGCCTTGCCTGACTACAGTGACTGGTTATTGAGCTACAAATGATACAGTATACCTTTGCAGAGGGGGAAAGGAGTCTCTTATGTTAAAGAGAAGCTCCCATGATGTGTGTGATAGACAAGCCCTAAGGTGGCCTCTAGTAATTCCCACCTCCTGGTATTTGTGACTTTCTGTAACTTTCTCTCTCTGGGAGTGGGCATAATCCGTGAATTTCCTTCTAACAAACAAAAAGATTTTGGCAAAAGCAATGGAATGTCACTCCCATGATTAGGTTACAGTATATGGCAAAGATGATTATGCTACATTGTCTAAGACTCTATTTATATAAGTCTCTGTCTTAACAGACTGGAATTACAGACTCTGGGAACTTGATGAAGCAAGTGACCATGTTGAAGATACCCACGTAGAAAGGAGCTGCAGTTGCCCTCTGGGATCTGTGGGCAGCCTGCAGCTGATTGATAATAAAAAGCTGTAGCTCTAAATAATACAGCTGTAAAGAAATGAATTCTGCATACACCTGACTGAGATTGGAAGTAAATTCTTTTCTGGTCAGCATTCCAGAAGAGATCTCAGTCCCAGCTAACATGTTCATTGCAGCTTTGTGAGAGAATCCGGCTAAGTCATGACCAGACTCTTGATGTACAGAAATTTTAAGACTAAAAATGTGTGGGTTGTTAAAGACATAGAGTTTGTGCTAACTTTTTATGCAGCAATAGAAAACTAACACAATGCATTATAAATGTTCCTGAAAAACCTCACAGTTTGTGGATTCACGTATAGAGCATAAAAGGGTTTATGGGAAAACAGGATTGGAAAGGTGGCTCACGCCTGTAATCCCAGCACTTTTGGAGGCTGAGGTGTGTGGATCACCTGAGGTCAGGAGTTCAAGACCATCCTAACATGGTGAAAACCCGTCTCTACTAAAAATACAAAAATTAGCTAGACATGGTGGTGCATGTCTGTAATCCCAGTTACCCAGGAGGCGGAGGCAGGAGAATAGCTTGAATCTGGGAGGCGGTGGTTGCAGTGAGCCATGATCACGCCACGACACCTCAGCCTGGCAACAGAGTGAGACTGCATCTCAAAGTAAAAAAAAACATGCAACTTCATTAACAGCAGAAACAAAAACAACAATGATAAAATCCTGGAAAATTTTTAAATATATGATAAATTGCTAAAAAAAAAAAAAGAAAAAAATGTAAAAGTAAATATATGTCTTACCCTTACCCAAAAGGATTAAAGGTAGTTCGATGGAAGGCAGTGTAAGGAAGGGTCAAGATGGTTGAGATATGTGAACAAAGGGAAAATGCACAATGATTTAGGAGAAGTGAGCAATAAGTACTTCCCAAGCAAGGCAGGTCATCTAAGCCTTTATAAGAACAGGCTGGAGAATGGGCATCACATACAGTACGTTAGTTGGCTAGAGAAGTTGTAACTAAGTGTGATAGACTGTAAGGCTTACACAACAGAAGTTGATTGTTTCATCATCCTAGAAGATACAGGTCTAATAAAAGATGCTAGTAAAGCTGATTTCTTCTGAGGCTATGAGGCAAAGATATCTTCCATGGCTTTCTCTTTGGATGGCAAATGGCCATCTTCTCATTCATTCTTTATATCATCACGCTATGGATGGGTTTATGTCCAAATTTTTCATTTTTATGAAGACACAAGTCATACTGTTAAGTCCCACCCTAATGACCTCAGTTTAACTTGGTTATTTTTGTAAAGACCATATCGCCAAATGAGGTCACATTTTGAGCTACTGGGGATTAAGACTCAAGCAGATCTTCTTTTGAGAGGACACAATTCATACCACTACAGGCAGTAATAGACTCCTCTGTGGCTTGCTGGATTTATCTGTGTCAATGTATTTACATTTGGTTGCTGTTATTTGGTGGTGCAAAAGTTTAATCTATAATAGGGAAAAATAAAGTATAGACCAACTCAACTTCCCTGTTATGTTGGCATTATTTTTATTAGACAAAGAGTTTTGCAGAGAGCCATTTATTAGGCAGAGAGAGAAAGAGAGAGAGAGGGAGAGACAGCTCCCACATTGTTGTGGGAGGGGATCCCAGAGAGGGAAATCCCTACTTTGACATTATTATAAATCCCCAATACGGGAATCTTTCCTATAACAGAACAGTCTAGAAAACATCTGTGGCTCTCCTTTATTCTTTCAGTCTCATGTGATGACTCTGTGTTTGTGTGTGTGTGTTTGTGTGTGTGTGTGTGTGTGTGAAAGAGAGACGAGAGACTTACTGAGTGTTCACCACATTCAATTAAAATACAGCATATTCTCATTCATATGTGGGAGCTAAACATTGAGCACACAAAGATATGAAAATGGGAACAATAGGTACTGTGGACTATCAGAACAGGAGGGAAGATGTGGATGTGCGTTTAAAAACAATCTGTTGGGAACTATGCTCACTACCTGGGTGATGGGATCCATACCCTAAACCTCAGCATCATGCAGTATTCCCAGGTAACAAACCTGCACATGTATCCCCTGTATCTAAAGCAAAATTTGAATTAAAAAATATTTCTTCCTATCAATGAGCAGGCATTATACATTTTATTTTAGCAATTCCAGGACATGACATAGTTTTGGTTGCTTTTGTGAATTTTTAAATTTTTGTATCCTTATTTAACTGGCTGTGGCAGTGTTATAGAAGCTTTTTGGTATCTTGATGTCATTTGTGCAAGTTGCTAAAAAAATCTTACCTCTTGCTGGATGTGGTAACTCATGCCTGTAGTCCCAACACTTGGGAGGCTGAGGTAGGAGGATCACTGAAGGCTGGGAGCTTGAGACGAGGCTGGACAACATAGTAAGATTTAGTGTGTGTGTGTGTGTGTCTATATATAGATATAGACACACACACACACACACACACACACATATATATATATATATTTTTTTTTTTTTTGAGACAGAATTTTGCTCTTGTTACCCAGACTGGAGTGCAATGGCGCGATCTTGGCTCACCGCAACCTCCGCCTCCTGGGTTAAGGCAATTCTCCTGCCTTAACCTGAGTAGCTGGGATTACAGGCACGCACCACCGTGCCCAGCTAATTTTTTGTATTTTTAGTAGAGACGGGGTTTCACCATGTTGACCAGGATGGTTTTGATCTGTTGACCTCGTGATCTCGTGATCCACCCTCCTCTGCCTCCCAAAGTGCTGGGATTACATGCTTTAGCCCCCGCGCCCGGCCGACACACACACGCATATATATATATATATATATATATATATATATATATATATATATATATATATATATATGTATGTATGCATGTATAGCCAGGCATGGTGGTACATACCTGTAGTCCTAGCCATTTTGGAGATTGAAGCAAAAAGATTGCTTGAGCCCAGGAGGTTGTGGTTGCTGTGAGTGAGCTGTGGTGGCGCCACTGCACTCCTGCCTGGGTGACAAGGTGAATGTCTTTGTCAAAAAAATAAAAAAGAAAGAAGATAAGAAAAAAGAGAAATCTACTTCTAAAATTTTATTTTCAGGCTTTTAATAATCTTATTATATACAGTTAATGTCACTATTTTCTCTCTAAATAACACACTCCTTATTCCTTCTTATCTGAGATTTTAGGAACCGTTTAAAGTGTTGAATTTGGAGCCAACTTCTTGGGTTCTCTTACAGCTATGGAAACCTATGACATAATATTACTTTCAAATTATCTCACCCCTTTGTATTGCAATTCATCATGCTAGCATGTAAGTTCATACTGGCTGCATCCTGAAAAATTGTGGTGAAAATTAAATTAAATATGAGAATTAAATTAAACATATTACATGGAAAGTATGGATCAAAATTTCTTGAGCAATATTCTATAATGACAGGCAACCAAAGCAAAAGTAGACAGTGGTATCACATCAGGTTAAAAGGCTTCTGCACAGCAAAGAAAACAATCAACAGTGTGAAGAGCCAACACACAGAATAGGAGAAAATATTTGCAAACTACTCATCTGACAAGGGATTAATTATCAGAATATATAATGAGATCAAGCAATTCTATAGAAAAAAATTTAATAGTCTCATCAAAAAATGGGCAAAAGGTTTGAATATACATTTCTCATGAGAAGACATACACATGACAAACAGGCATATGAAAAAGTTCTCAATATCATTGATCATTAGAGAAATGCAAATCAAAATAACAATGAGATACCATCTCACACTAGTTAAAAGAACTTATATGCCAATGACTAGCAATCACAAATGCTTAAAAAGATGTGGAGAAAAGATAATCCTACTACACTCTTGGTGTTAATGACAATTAGTACAAGCACTAGACAGAGCAGTTTGGAGGTTCCACAAAAAACTAAAAATAGAGCTACCATATAACCCAGCAATCCTAATCCAGTGTTTATACTCAAAAGGAAGGGAATCAGTAAATGGAATATGTATCTCCACTCCCATGTTTGTTGCAGGACTATTCATAATAGCCAAGATTTGGTAGGAATTTAAGTGTCTGTCAGCACAGGAATGGATAAAGAAAATGTGGTACATATACACAATGGAGTACTACTCATCCATAAAAAAGAGTAAGATCATGAGCAGAGATCATGCCACTGCACTCCAGTCTGGGTGACAGAGCTAGACTCCGTCTCAAAAAATAAAAATAAAAATAAATAAGATCAAGTCATTTACAACAACATGGATGCAACTGGAGATCATTATGTTAAGCAAAATAAATAAGCCAGGCACGGAAAAAGCAGCATTGCATGTTCTCACTTATCTATGGGATCTAAGAACGGCAAAAATGGACTTATGGAAATAGAAAGTAGGAGAATGGTTATCAGAGATTGAGAATAGTAGTGGGAGTTGGGGACATGGGGATGTTAAATGGGTCAAAAATATTAAGAAAGTATGAATCAGACCTAGTAAATACATACCTAGCAAATACTTGGTCTGATTCATACTTTCTAAATATTTTTGGTGACTGGGGTCAAAATCATTTAATGGTACATTTTCAAAATAACTAAAAGAGTATAATTTGATGTTTTGGTGACACAGAGGATAAATGCTTGAGGGGATGAATACCCCTCCTTCATGACTATATTATTGTGCATTTCATGTCTGTATCAAAACATCACGTGCACCTCATAAATATGTACACCTACCATGTACCCACAAAAATTAAAAATTAAAAAAATTTTAAAAGGCTAAGAAACTGAGGAGAATAAGGAATGTGCAGGTCTCAATAATATTATCTATAAGAAAGAAATATTCCATCTTCTGAAATATTTTACCCCTTCCCTAAGGGAAAATGGCAGTTATATTAAGAAGTGGTTAGATTAAGTAGCGATTAGTGAGAAAGATTAGAAAATAAAATATAAAATTGACATTAGGTATGCAGTTTATTTGAATCTCCTTTAGACTCTAAGCTATTAAGTGGGTCAGTAATATTTATTAATGAGTAATTTTAATAAAGAAGCTTGTGGATATTTTCTGTAAAATCTAAATTGTAATTGAGTTCAAAAGTATACCACATATATGTAAGACATTGTATTCCTTTAAAGAATAGCTGGGAAAATGGAGTTGCAAAGTAATAAAATGCCTTCTTTAGTAATATATTGATAGGTAATTGCAGAGTCTCGGTCACAGATTTCTATCCCAGAACCTACACTACACTGCATTTTTGATTCTCTCATTCAATTTATTTTGCCTGTGAAGAGACTAGTTTAGAGTGTGAGATAATTACCAAGACACTCTCATCTATTATGGGGCATAACCTAAATATATTCTAACAACAAATAAAATGGCTTGGGGAGAAAAAGAAACTCTAAGTTCTTTTTCTTGGGAACTTATATTTACAAAATGATGCAATAGGCTGCCTCTTTCAGGGAAAACCTAAAAATGATGAGTGACCCATCAGCATACTTCTTTGTATGTTTGCTATGCACATACTCAACACATACATTTATGCACACCATCTACATGCACGTGTGTAAAAAGTAAAGTTAGTGGGTCTGTATTTTCCCTCCTCCACCCTGTTATCTGTGAGAAATATCTCTGACGATCTCCTGGCTTTAACCACTATTCTGTAGGGCTTAGCACTTTTACTCAGTGAAGTTTTCAATTCTGCTGCCTGTATAGGTGCCTGAATGTGCTCACAAGTGAGCTGCCAATCAGTTGAAAAGTGACACATAAAGCTCAGAAAGATGTGTTTTTGTTGTAGTTACATTTAGAAATGAATCTGCAAGACAGTGTCTGGAAATTCTTTACTACTATAAATTAAAGCTTTTGTTTTGAAAATATAGCTCCAAAGAAGTACAATGAAAGTATTTGAAATAACTGTATTTAATCTAAGATGTTGCTATGCATTGGCTGTGTGCTCCCCCACAGATGTCATCTTGGATTGTAATAATCCCCACGTGTCAAGGGTGGGGCTAGGTGGAGAGAATTGAATCATGGGGGCAGTTTCCCCCATACTGTTTCCGTGTAATGACTAAGTCTCACAAGGTCTGATCATTTTATAAATGAGGGGTCCCCTGCAAAAGTTCTCTTGCCTGCTGCCATGTAAAATGTGATTTTGTTCCTCACTCACCTTCCTTGATTGTGAGGCCTCCCCAGCCATGTAGAACTGAGTCAATTAAACCTCTTTCCTTTATAAGTTACCCAGTGTCGAATATGTCTTTATTAGCAGTGTGAGATCAGAATAATACAGACGTTTATAATTCAAATTAGTTCATTCCTTTAGAAATTTAGGCTGATGATTTATTTACCTACAAAACTGTATGGAAATAAGTAGAAACCAACTTGCTAGTGGTAATACCAGATATTTCTATTCTAAAATCAAAAATGCTGCCTTAGAGAAGGAGATTTGCTTCAGGTTCTCCCAAAAAGAAATTTTTTTCAAAAACAAAATTTATGAAGAAATAAATAACAAGATTTAACTTCAGGATAGATTATATGAAGAACAAGGTGAACAAACTCCCAAGAGAAGCAACCACAATAGGTAAAAATTATTTTATGAAAACAACCATTTATCTTATCTGTAGAGAGTCCTAAGGGCTCACGGAAAATGAAGAAATATTTACTCAAAAAAAAATCTACCAAATCTTGCTTAAAAAGAAAAAACAGTGAAAACCTGTGGCACTTGAGTCACAACCTTCTCTCTACCTCTCCCCACTCAGTTCAACATAACAGAAGATCCACATCAGGCAGGTAAGGCCAAAAAGATGGGGCCCTCTTACCCTCAGCTTCCAGTCAAGAGGTATGGTATGTCCCTGGAAGAGACAGGCCATCAGAATTTCTCATGTTTCTTAGCTCAATGTTGCAAAATAGTATGAAATTGCAAATCAGTACGAAAAACGTGAGAAATTCACCAACATATGGAAGTTAAACAAGACAATTTTATGTAACCAATGGATCAAAGAAGAAATCATGTGAGAAATTCCTTAAAAATGAGATAAAATAAGATGAAGACATATCACTTAAAAATTTTGAGGAGCCAATGAAAGCAATACTAAGAGGAATTTGTATCTCTAAACTCATATATTTTAAAAAGGAAGTTCTCAAATGTGTATCCCATCTACTTGGAAAGATATTGAAAAAAGATAAGCAAATTAAATCTTAGACAAAAAGAAGAAAATAATAAAAAAATAGGGTGGAGAAAATAAAATAAAGACTAAGAAAATAGAGCATATCAATAAAATCAAGATTTCTTTCTTTGAAAAGATCAACAAAGCTGGAAAACCTTTATTAAAAAGAACAGAATAAGAAGAAAATAAAATTAAATTACTGATATCAAAAGTGAAACAGGGGACCAACTAAAGAGAAATGCAGATTATAAAAAAAACTGTATGACAACCAATTAGATAACTTAGAAAGTTAATAAAACTGTTTTATAAATAAATATAAAATCTAAATAGAACTATAAAAATAAAGTGAATTAGGAGCTTTAAACCTTCCTTCAATAATAAAAGCTATGCCCAGATGGTTTCCCTGTTGAATTCTACCCAATGTTTTAAAAATATTAATCACCAATGTCTCACAAAACTTCCCAAAACATGGAAAATAAAGAATGCTTCCAAACTAATTCTATGAGGCCAGTAATACTCTTATTCCAAACAAAATAATGGCATCACAAGAAAAGGAAAGTGAAAAACCAAAATATCAAATTAATACAGATGTAAAAAATTCTCAACAAAATGAATCTAGCAATACATAAAATGCATTATACACCATGAACCATTGACACTAATTTCAGTTTGTCAAGGATGGTTTAACATTGGAAAACCAGTTAATGTAATATACCATATAAATAGGCTAAAAAAGGAAAACCATATGATCATTCAATTGTTACCTAAAAAGCATTTCATGAAATTTAACACCTAAAAATAACAAAGAAAAAACTGTCCATAAACTAGTAACAGAAGGTATGTGCTGAGGTGTGTCCCCCCAAAATGCACATTTGGAGATCCTAACCCTCAGTACCTCAGAATGTAACTTTTTGGATATGGGGTCTTTTAAAGGGTAATTTAGTTAAAATGGGGTTACAATGATGGGCCCTAATCCAATATGACTGGTGTCTTTATAACCAAAGGAGATCAGGCCAGGCATGGTGGCACATGCTTGTGGTTCCAGCTGCTCAGGAGTTCACAGTATGATGACTGCTTGAGCCCAGAAGATCAAGTCTGTGGTGAGCTGTAACTGCACCACTGCACTCCAGCCTGGGTGGCAAAGCGAGACTCTGTCTCAAAAAGAAAAAACGAAAAATGATATTAGGACACAGACACATACAGAGTAAAGACCATGTGAAGATATAGAGAGAAGACAGCCATCTGCCAGACAAGGAGATGAACCTCACAAGATATTGTCTCTGTCAATGCCTTAGTCTTGTATTTTTAGCCTCCAGAATTGTGACAAAATAAATGTCTTTTGTTAAGACGCCCATTATATAGCACTTTATCATCATAGCTTTAGAAAGCTAATGCAGAGGAAAACTTCCTCAACTTGGTAATTAAGAACTACAAAACCTTTCAGCTGTAATCATCCTTAATAGTGACAAACTCTATGTTTTCCTCTAAGAGTGGAAATGAGGCAAAGATGTTAAACTAGAAGTTCTAGTAGGAATGCAAAATAGTACAGCCACTTCGGATGACAGTTTGGCATTCCCTTACAAAATTAAACATAGTCTTAATACATACAATCGAGCAATTCCAATCTTAAGTATTTACCCAATTGATTTAACAACATATTTTCACACAAAAAACTACATGTAAATGTTTAGGTTGAGAGTAATCAAGATTATCTTTAATAGCTGAATGAACAAACTGTGATACAACCATATAATTAATTATTGTTCGGTGATACCAGAAAATGAGGTATCAAGTCATTAAAGACATGAAAGAATCTTAAATTCATATTGTTATGTGAAAGAAGCCAGTATGTAAAAGGCATGATAACGGTCACATGACATTCTGAGACAGAAAAAAATGCTGGAGACAATAAATGGATAATTGGTTACCAAGGATTCAGAGGGAGAAGAGAAGGATGAACAGGTGAAGAACATGAGATTCTGGTTCAGTGAATTTATTCTGTGTAACATATAATGCTGGATACAAGACATTATGCATTTATCAAAACCCATGTAACTCACACTGCAAATAGTGAACCTTAATGAAGGCAATTAAAAAAAATCATTTAGAAAGTCAGGGGATCCCAGAAAGTAATGCAGAATGTGATGAGAGGATTTAACTGTATTAAAATGTATGAAACAACCTCACTGAAGGGAATGAAGGGAAGTATTGGCTAAGTATTAAATAACACTTGAAATTAGTGGTCTATAAGATTAAAGGCAAGGGCAAATGGGAAAACATCAAGTTAAAAAGCTTTTACACAGCAAAGGAAATAATCAGAAAAGTGAAGAGACAACCCACAGAATGAGAGAGAATATTTGCAACCTACCCATCTGACAAAAGATTAATAATTGGAATATATAAGCAGCTCAAACAACTCTACAGAAAAAAAAAGTTAATCTGATTTTTAAGTGAGCAAAAGGTCTGAATACATACACATTTATGAAAAGAACACATGTAAGTGGCAAACAGTTATATAAAATGGTGCAAATCAAAACTAAAATGAAATATCTTCTCACAGCAGTTAACATGGCTTTTATCCAAAAGAGGGGATAACAAATGCTGATAAGGATATGGAAAAAAGGGAACACTCAAACACTGTTAGTGGTAATGTCAATCACTGAAACCATGCTGGGGAACAGTTTGGAGGTTCATGAAAAACTCAAAAATACAAAATCCAACTAAAAAATACATAATACAAAATACATAATGCAAGAAGGTAAGGAAACCTCCAAACTGGGTAACAATCAAAGAAATCCACACTAGGACACACCATAATTAGAATTCTGATAAAGACAAAAAGAAAATTAAGAAAGCAACCAAAGAAAATGACACTTCACTTACAGGAGAAAAGCAATTATAATGACCGTGGATTTCTTATCAGAAACCATAGAAGACAGAATGAAGCAGTGCATATAATATTGTCAAGTGCAGAAACAAGAGAACTGTCAGCCTAAAATTCCATATCTGAGAAAAAAAAGTATCATCTAGGAATGAGGGGAAAATCAAGACATTCTCACATAAAGAAAAATGACAGGAGAATTTGTCACCAGCTAGTATATCCTACAAGAATGGTTAAAGGAAGTTATCTAAACAGAAGTAAAAAATGAATCTTGGCATATAAGGAAAAAATAAAGAATACAAAAAGCGGAACTACAGATAAATATATAGAAAATACATTTATCTACAATTCTGCTTATTGTATTCTTTTCTTTTTCTTCTGAAGTGTTCTGTAGGTACATATGTCTACTATTTTGGATAATGCAGTTCTTGATAATGGACCTGAAATATGAGATTTCTGTGGTAGGCAGGTCACTGAGAATAAGAGCATACTAATGGCATTGGGTTGGAAGTCATGATGACAAAATCACTGAGAATGTGAGGGCACATGGGGCTAATGGTACGTATAAGTAAGAGGTGACAATGAGAGAAGTCATGTTTTGCAGGTGGAGTCATCACTCATGATGACAATATTCAGAGTGTCACCATGGGAGTCTTGGCTACAGTCGAATGAAATCAAATATTTTTGGCAATAAAGATGGCAAAGATCTGAAGGCATGGAGCTTTAGTTGGGTTACCCGTATACATGTTTAAGTCAAGGCAGATGGTGACAGGAACAGGAAAGGCAGGAGATCACATGAGCCTAGGTCTCAAATTAAGGAATACATTTAAACAGGTGCTGGTAGAAGTGATAGCAAGATTTGTAGTTAGATAGTATGGGCTACAAGGGAGCTGGGTAATTTTTAATGGAGGAGGAATTAAATGAAATCCAACAATGTCAGAGGCTGACATGTTTCCCATGTCCCTATGAGAGCAAATAGAAAAATGAGAGAAAAATATTAACGACGACATTAGAAAGGATGAGTGTCAACCTAAGGCTTTTGTCAAAATTGAATGCATAGTGACATGCCAGATAAGACCATGGCCTGCATCCCTTGGGGCCTTGGGAATACACGTGATAGAGGATAGAGACAACACATTAAATAAAATAAGAGTTCAGGTATTACAAGGATGAATATTGATTTGGGAACGTGGAAATAAGGACCATAATGGTCTTTTTAATGGCTGACATTAAGATATTTTTCAATTGGAATAGAAAAGCTAATAACTAATAAACAGTTCAATTTTGTAGCTGAATATCCATCATGATATTAAGGAAGGCAATAAAGGGAGCCAGCCAGGGAAGCAGGCTGAACAACCATCTCTAACCCTCACAGGAAAGAGCTTCCTACAGAATCATTGACTCTACCTGGAGACACAAACACACAGCTAGCTACATGCACAAATACAAAATGCAGACACTTTTATTCAATAGTATTTTATGAAGAAGGACCCAACAGACAGATGAGTTTGCAGAGAGCTAGGACAATTCCTTGCGCAAACACAAAGTGACGGGGCAAACATCCTCCTGAAGAGGGTCTGGACCGAGTGGTGTTCTGGATCCGAGCCAGGGTGGAATCTCTGAGGGCTTGCATCTCAGCAACTTGAAGATCAGGCCCAGGGCTCAGTAAAGCATTGCTGGGAAAAATTAAATTCCTACTGATGAGGATTCAGAGAGAAGAAAATAAGTTTAATAGTTTTCCTCTATCATTGCGTCTCTGTTCCCTGATTCCATTCCAGACTCCCGTTTTTGAACATACGAGGCTCCCTTTGGTTGTATCCAGACAATTCAAACCCAGAAACCATCACAGAATGCCTCCTACATAAATGCACCAGGTTGTCCCCATTCTTGCAGAGTATGCATCTGTAGGTCTCAGTGGGTGAAGTAATCTTGAAGGCAGATTTCCCACCAGAAGCCTAGAAGCTCATAGCACAGCACCCCAAAGTATGTCAGATCCACCTCTTCACTGTAGGCATTCCTCACGATCATTTCAATTGAGTAGGTAGTCCAGAGTCCCACACAGTATTTATTCTTCCAGAATAGGGCAAAGCAGTGAGCAGACAGGGAGATTTTTCTTCTCTGGCGACAAGAGGACTGGTAGCTGCAAGGTCCCAGGAAGCTCTAGACAGACTGCTTGCTGAAAAAGAGGTTAAGTAACTTGTCCACCATTACACAGCCCATGAGTGACAATTTAACACCAATAGGCAGTCTGGCCTCAGAACCCAGGCTCCCAACTGCTACACGAAAGGATATGTGTAGGGCCAGCAGCTGTAGAGAACATGAACTGTAGAGAAAGGAGATGTGAGTGGGAAGATTTATGATAGGAACAACAGAGGCCAACTTGGTCACTCCCAGAAGTTAGCACTCTGTGAACCAGCAAAAAATCAAAACCCAGGAAACCCACAGAGTTATTTGGCTGGTTAAGTACATTTATACAGAGTATCATTTACTCTCTCCAGTATTTCACAAAAGAAAGGACTTTCGAAAACAAAGAAGGTAGAGGAAATCATCTTAAAATGAAAGCCTGCATTCTAAGTGGAGACACACTTCGTTGCTGAAGACAGAGATGCTGCATTAAATGAGTAGAACAAGAACAGTGCCTAGGACAGGCTTGGCGTCTTATCAGTGCTCATGACATAGTAGTTGCTTGTCCTTATGTTGGCTCACAAGAGAAGGAAGGAAACAAACAGCTTTCTCAGGCTGTCTTTCAATGTCATTTGATGATGTTTGTATCCTCTACAATCATCTCCCTTACCAGTTGAGAATACTGGCCCATGACTTAGGAATCAAAGAACCATCCTATAGGCAAAGGAACAAGGGAGATTTTAATCCTTAACAGAGAGTGTACTTTTCCCCTAACGACATCAGGTGATAGTGATGGCAAATGCCTCCTGGGCACCTGCCTGACTTACCCTCATTCTTGGAGAACAGCTCATCAACAATGACCCTTGCTAACTGGGCTGTGGGGACTCCCTTATCCAACCAAGGTGGGTCATTCCACTTCCCTCTTGTGGAAGTTTATGCAGTTTCTCAGACTGAGGCCACACTGTGATGGGCACTGCAGTAAGTGGTCGAGGGAAATATGGGGTTACTTGCAGATGAATATTGAGAGTAAACATGTTAAACTCGAAGGGAAAAGTAGAGGCAAGTAATCTGGGGTCCGTGGAGAGTGAGAACTGGCCAGAAAATTCTTCCCTCAAATTCACTGCAGCAGAAAAATTCTATCAGCAGAGTGGCATAAGCAGACACAAAGAAATGAGCAATGACAAGAGACCCCTCCTCCCAAGGCCACGACATATTGTGGTCCCTTTCAGTTCTAGATTTCAGTCTTTCCTGGGGCCCGGCTGGACATTCTGCACTTAGTTTCCACAATATATACCCTTTTTCTTCCAATACATTCTCTCTTTCTTATGAATCATTTTGAATGGGACTTTAATTCTAACCACACGAATCCCTAGTAGAAGCACGGGGAGACCAGGCAAAATATGAGAGCCAAGCAAGGCAGGGGCTACCGGGGGTAAAGAACGTGGCTCCTATGCATTCAGCGCTAACCAACCCTGAAGCAAGAGGGCAGAATGAAGAAAGAAGCTGCAAGTTCCCTGCGTGAGGACAGATAAGGACCAACCCAGCAAGACTGTTTCCCAGATCTGCAGCATCACCGCCTGGTTCAAGGCCCCTTGGGCCAGATCCTCGGGGCCAGGATCTCTTAGTAAAGGTTGTGTCTGCATCCTCAATGATCACTGACCCCTAGAAAGTCTAACAGATGCGGGGATGTTGGCTTTGTGTCCATAGGATGGAAGTAGAACCTGTCGCTCAGTCAAGGGAAAAGATCCAGAGGGAACCAAAGTCTGGATGACTGTGTACCTCCTGGGGGCCTCGCTCTTTATGAGGCTGTTGGTGGGTGGGGAGAGCGGATGCTGCCTTTGAAGAGAATGCAGTTGTGCTAGCGTGAAAGGTCTAGCTGCCGAAAAGTGGCACAAGACAGTCATAAACCCACATGCCCAGAGAGGCTCAGTGAACACTCTAGGATGTCAGAGAAAGGAGGAAATAATGATAACGATAATCATAAGACCAACAGTGGTAACGGCAGCGGCAGCTGCCGCTGTGTTTTACTTGTCCTCACTGTGTGCTTGGCTCCATGCTGAGCACTTTACATACCATATTAAAGTGATTAAATCTTCCCAGCTCTGAAGCCAGGTTCTCCAGTTTGTATCCAGCCCTTGAGTCTGACACTTGCCAGCTGTGTGACCTTGCTTTCTCTGAGCTGCAATTTCTGCATCAACAGTAACAGTTCCCACTTTGCCAGGTTGTTGCGAGAATCACAGAGAAACCGTTCATAAGGCAAACACTGGAATGCCTGGGCCATATGTGCACGTGGTGTGTTTTTGCTATTTTCATTCATAGTCCCACGGCTTACGAAGTCAGTGAATTCATCATCTGTATGTAAGTGAAGCTTCCCTCAGTGAGCTGGGGCTCAGGGAGCTGTAGCTAGTCACCCAGAAGTCACCTGTTTAATGAGCAGGTATCTGAACCCTGGTCCCTCTGGTACAGGGTCTGCATGTGCAGTCTCTTCGCTTCTCCATCACCACAGTCAGGATGGGATGAACCCCCAGCAAAGCGTCTCAACATCTTGCCATCTGGTACATGTCTCAGTATATAGGGGGCCCTCAGCAACCAAGCAGGTCCTCTCATGCCTCCTGAGTGACACATATCCTTGCATTTGTCCATGGCTGGACAATATTCTCCATACCCTCTTCATTCCTCATTCTTCCTGCTCTCCCTGAGAATGTGGATTTAATTGTCACCCCCCCAGGCCACCTCAGCCCACTGTGAGTATAGTGATTCAGACTGGAGGCTCTGGCGGTTGACACACTGGGTTTGAGTTTCTGCTACTGAAGAGCTGTGTGGCCATGGGCAGTTAACGTAATCTCTCTGAGCCGCAAGTTTCTGTTTTGTAAAGTAGGAGCAGTAATCGATTCTAACTCGGAGGAAATGAGAGTTAAATGAGGTGATAGAGAGTAAGTGACCCCCAGCGTATTTCAAGGGCTCAGTGAAGGTCAGCTCTTATCGTCGATTTGTTATTTGTTAGTATTTTTCCTATTTTCTCTCTCAGCAGCCTGGAAAAGCTCAACCCAGCCCACATTTCTGCTTTGTAATTGTGCCAAATTCTCAGCACAAAAATGCCAAAACAAGGGCAGGCACAGACAAGGGTTATTTTAACTAGAACTGCCAGGAAAGGCCTCTCCAAAGAGGTGATATTTGGGAAGATCCTGAAAGAATGTGAAAGGGCAGCCAAGAAGAGATCTGGGGACAGTGTCCTAGCCTGAGGCAACTCCACAGGCAAAATCTGGGAAAAGCTTGGCAGGTTCAGGTCAACGTGGCTGGAGGCAATGAGCAAAGGAAGAAAAGGAAGAGCCAAGGTCACGGGCAGTCCTCTGGGGTGGGTTGCATGGGGACTTCCAAGGCGTAGGTGAGGGGGTTGGGTTTATTTTAAGTGTGATGGAAACATTGCTTCCCCAGCCATTTACTGATCACTTAGACCCAGCACTGCTCTAGGTCTGGTGATAGAGCAGAAACAGGGGCTCATAGTCTGGAAGTGGAGATAAATCATCCACAAGATACTAAATCAATACGGAAAAGGCTGTCTGCAGGATCGTATGGGTTTTGAAGACAACAAAGTAAAAGTAAGGAGACAAGAGATGGGGGGTATCTTTTCATAGGACGACCAAGGAAAGCATCCTGGAGAAGGACACTTTGGGGCGACACTGGAACGGAGCAAGTGATTGAGCCACAAGCACAGCAAATGAAAAAATACTAACAGTAAGTTCTGATGGCAAGAAGAGTAGAAAGCGTGGTGACTGCTAGATACTAACTCTGGCCTGTTGCATATTCAACTCAAAAGGACACCAAACTCCTGCATACTATTAGTGATGAATATTGAAATGGATTCATGTTAAGCATCTAAGTGTTGCTGGGCACGGTGGACATACAGAAAAATTAGCTGGGTGTGGTGGCCCATGCCAGTAGTCCCAGCTACTCAGGAGGCTGAGGCAGGAGAATAACTTGAACCCAGCAGGTGGAGGCTGCAGTAAGCCGAGATCACGCCACTGCACTCCAGCCTGGGCAACAGAGCAATATTCCATCTCAAAAAAAAAAAAAGACACACCCAGATTTCTTTGGCCACCTGGAATATTCCCCACCCTGAGAGGTGTCAGCGAGGTTACCTGTGTTCTGGAGCACAGCCACTGGGGGCCTCTCAGCTCCACAGCCTCTAAATTGAACCTCACCCCTCCCAGGATGTATGGCCCTGGGTGATACCTTTACACCTAAGAACATCGAGGACCAAAATATAAAATGCCAAAAGAAAATAGCAACTCCCTTGCAGGGGCTTTGAAAACTGACAGTAAACATTTCTTTAATTCAACATTTACCAAGTGGTGGTCCCTGGACTAGCAACTCAAGATCGGCATCACATGGAAATTTGTTAGAAATGCAAGCTCTTAGGTCCCATATACACTGAATCAGAAGCTCTGCTGGTGGGCCCAACAATCTGTGCTTTAACAAGATGTTTTAGGGGATTTGGATGCTGATTCAAGCTTGGGAACCAAGGCGCTAATTCAAAGTCTGGTGATTAAAATGGAAAAATACTCCTATCTACCTTTAGAAAGGTGATGTAAAAATGCTCAGCACAGACTCTGGCACATGACACTAAATATATAAGAGCTGCTATTATTAGTAGTCTTATTATTGAGATAATCATCATCATCACAAGGCGATTCATAAAGGGCCGTGGGACTATAATTCAGTGATGTCACTTTGCAGAGACACTGGCACTATTTGTCAAAACATAAACGTAATGACTCACTGACTCAGCAAGTAGCCTCGAAGATAATGATTCACAACTTTACACAGAGACACCCCATTCCACTATTTGACGTATTCATTTATTTAAAACAATGGAAACAGCACTTATGGGGGGGTTCTTAAAATACAAGTAGGTCTCTGGACACACTTTTACAGGCCACATGATTTAACACCTGGGGACATCAGGACTAACTATTCATCTTAAATTCTCAGGAAGCAGAGCTTCACCCACCTCTTGTCTTCCCATCTGGCCTTCCTGGTGGTCATAACCATGTGCAAATATGTGACCATGAGGTGTTCCTGCCTGATGTCCAGTGGTTCACGGACCACATCTGGACCTCAAGACACCATCAGCCCATCATCTCCACCTACAGACCTCAAGGCAGCACTAAATTCTGGAGAAGTGTGAGAACTGGAACGAGTGAGGTTAAAGGAAGTGACATCAAAGGGCACAGGTGAGAAAATATACCGAAGGCAGCATTTCAAGTCCAGTGCCGAGAAGTGATCAATGGTTTAAACTTCAGAGCCACATCGCCTGGGTTCAAATTAGAGTGCTGGGTCTTACCAGCTGCCGGAACCTGGACAAGGACTGAACCTCTCTGTGCCTTAATGTTGTCATCTGTCAAATGGGCATAACAATAAAACTCATCTGTGGTGCTATGAGGTATATATATATGTTTTTGTTCGTGGTTCTTGGCTCATAATGCCCATAGCCCTTGCTATAGTCTTTTATTATAATGTTAGCTGTGTTAGGCCTCAGGGGCAGGCCTCTGACCCTCTCCTGCCCTTTCAGTCAGTTCCCCTGCCATTCAGATAGTATGTCTTAAGACTTTCCCAGGAGGGTGTCCCATATTATACTCTGGGGGAATGAATGCTGGCATCATGAAGCTCCCTTAAAAATCCAAGAGGACTGGGTTCCTGGAGCTTCTGGATACATGAAGACGTGGAGTTTTCTAGAGGGTGGCACTCCCAGGAAGGGCATGGAAGCTCTGTGCCCCTTCCCCTATACCTCACCCTATGTATCTCTTCATCTGTATCCTATGCAATAGCCTTTATAATAAACTAGTAAATGGAAGTAAGTGTTTCCCTTAATTCTGAGAGCTGTTCAAGCAAATTAATAGAACAAAAAGAAGGGATCATGGGAAGAACTTGAAGCCAGACAAATTCCAGAAGCCCAGATTTGAGACTGGTGTGTGTGTGTTGGGGAGGAGCAGTCTTGGGGACCTCAAATTGTGGGATCTGACATTGTCTCTGGATAGATAATATTGCAACTAAATTAGAGGACAACCAGCTGGTGTCTGCTCCTTGATATCTAGAGAAAAAAACCCACACATTTGGTCACAGAAGTCTTCTTAATTGGTTGTTACTGTGGTGTGAGACTAGAGGAGAAAAGTGGCTAGAGAGAATTTTCCCTTTACACCATCTTGTAACCGGGTTTTTGGAGCTGGTGAGGCACAGCTCCCCTGAGAGAATGTTGTAGGTTCTTGGTCTCCACCTTCTCAGGGCCCATCTATACACCAAAATAAAATTTAGAGACAATTATTTTCATATATCCTGGATAGCCCCTAAGGAGACTAGACCTTGCTATCTAGCCCTTATTAAGTCTTTAATGAGACTGCCTTCTTTTCTTAACTACTTAAGTGACTAAGCAATCTAAAAGGTCTATGCAAATGTGTTACATCTACCAGTGTAAAGTCAGAGTCTCAGCCTCTTATAAGCAGACTGTAACCTTCCTTTCTCTCCAGGTTCTTGAGAATCCTTAGAACCATAGGCTTAGATATTGAAACAGTAGATCCTATATGGGTAATCTTTGTGCCTAGAGCTGCTGCTATGTGGGATACCCATGAAATTCACCCTTTTATTTATTTAAAAATGTACACTAAATGATTTTTTGTATTTTGGAAGAGACAGGGTTTCACAGTGTTGCCCAGACCGATCTTGAACTCCTGAGCTAAGGCAATCCACCCACCTCAGCCTTCCAAAGTGCTGGCATTACAAGAGTCAGCCACCGCACGCAGCCAATATAATCTTTTTATTTTTAATTTATATGGGTAAATAGTAGGTATATATTTTTATAGGGTGCCTGAGATGTATTGACACAGGCATACAATGAGTAAGTAATAAGTGTAAATCGGGCTTCCATTTCCTCAAGTATGTATCATTTCACTGAAACTCCCATATGTTCCATGCTCCGATTCAGAAAATAAACAGAACTGTGGACAATATTAGCCACACTCTCAACATCATTAGTAGAGAATTGCAGGAACTCCAGTAAGTGATTCTATAAAATTGTCTGGGATTGAACATTGGTTCTGTCTTCCTAAAGGGGTATTTGTGAAGTCATTGGAAGCTGCTATGCATATGCTACCCTAAACATCCCTGACGTTTAGAAACATTATTTGGAAAAATTAGAAATATTGTAGAAAAATTATTCAGAACACAAAATGAAAAAAAAAATCATCAGATCACCACAGCCATTTTCACTTTGCCATCTGAGGATGTTTTGGGTTAAATATCCTAGAATTCTCTTTACTTTCTAACCTGATATCTTGGTTTTACTCCCTTATTTAATCTTAATAATTATTGTTTTTATTAAACTCCTGGCATATCTCTCACTCATCTCTAAGAGTCTCCAACAGATGTCTGTCCAACAGCATGATCAAAAAGTAATATAGCTAATTCTTCAAAGCCAAAAAGAACATGAAGACCAGCTCATCCAACCATGAGACATCCTTTGGCTGTTAAGCACAGACATAATACTCTGTTTCAAAGTAGTATTTAGCTTGCCCAGTTTCAATACCGTATAAAGTTGTGGTGTTATTTTAAGAATATTTTATTCTATAATTTAACAGAGTATCTTAAAATAATGAGATGCTTAATTTTAATTTTTAAATAAATAACTTGCTATGCATGTATGGACTTCTGAAAATAAAAGCAGGTGCACACAAGAAGTAAAATAATTTGCCACAAAATTATGTGTTCATTTCATCACCAAATGGACACAGGTAGAATTTCCTTCCACTCTTAATTGTGTGACTGAATTATTTTTAAATACCCGTCTCAGTGGAAACGACAAACCATGTATAGAAACAGATATATAAAAAAGATAAAAATAGAAAACCTTTGAATTTTAGTGTATTTGATTTTCTAGAATTTAAAGTATCGAATGTGATGCTTATTCATAAAAAATGGCAATAAGAACTTCTTACATGTAATAATTTTGACCCATAAAGCAAGAAAAAAGGTGAACAAACTGAACATAAGTGGCTTTTTTTGGACTTGTTAGAGAATTGAAGTCACAGAGCAAAATGCTATCCCTGAATGTGTAGAACAGGTGAATACAAGAGATATCGAGATACATATCTGAAGATCAGATTATCAGCAGTAGACACTAACTGGTGGTACTTTTCATCAGTAATTTTGATGAATCCTTAGGAGCTAAGTGTGCACAAGGTGAGAGTGAGAAACTCTTCGGGGCTATATGAGTGTTAGGGAGGCCACCACACTTTCATGGGTTTTCCTTTCAGGAATGCCAGCAGGTTCCCATGTTGTAGACCCAAGAAAAATCTCCTGCTGCTCTGGCAGGGGGAGGAGAAAAGTATCCATCTTTAAATAGCCCAGAGCATTCTTGTATTAGGAGTCTCCACTGAAAAAAAACCAATAGGATGGCCACACATGCAGAGATTTATTGTAAGAAATTAGTTCATGCAGTTTTGAAAGCTGACAAGTCCCCAGGTTGTACTCAGTAAGCTGGAGACCTAAGAGAGTTAATGGTGTGGGTCCACTGTCAGTCTGAAAGCCTGAGAATCAGGAGAGCTGATGGTATGTTTCAGTCTGAAGGTCTCCAGTCTCAAGAACTAGGAAGAGCCAATGTCTCAGTTTGTGTCAAAAGGCAGAAAAAGACTACTGTCACAGCTCAAAGGCAGTCAGGCAGAGGGATCCCTCCTATTTAGCCATTTTGTTCTCTTCAGACCTTCAATGGATTAAGGGAGGCCCACAGACATTAGGAGGGCAATCTGCTTTACTCAGTCTGCTGAACCAAATGTTCCCTTAGCGAGAAACACCCCCATGGATACAACCAGAATAATGTTTAACTAAGTGTCTGGGCAACCTATGGCCAGTCAGGGTGAAACACAAAATTAGCCATCACAAATCTCTGCAACCAAGGCATACTCTTTTCAGAAAATGATTTTTACCAAAGTCTTATCATACCCAGGAAGCAGACAGTTTCTTAACTCCATCCCCCTCTAGCCTTCTGATCTTACCCAATTGAGAAGGAAAGGTAAGAAACACTTGTGAAGGCCACAGCTCAGACACATAGTAAAAAACTGAGATGTAATAAGATAACAGAATGTGGCTCCTCCTCTACACCTTACCACCAAATAGACAGTGCTCCAGGTCAGTTTCTCCAGCTGAAAGAGCAACTAGATATGCAAACTCTATTTAAGAATGTGTTCTTAACCCCAAAGGCAAGAGAGACAAAAACAAGAACACCAGAGGAATTTGAAGTTTTTCACACTCAAAGCTACAGCAGAAATTAGATAAACCCAACTCCTAACCACTAACATAAAATCTGGCAATGTTGACGTTTACCTGAGCCCGTAATCCTGGAAACAGTTAACATTTTAAAAACATCACAACCCCTTCATTTTTCTGGGAAACAACTTATTGCAAAGAATCATCCTTCTCCATGTGACTTAGCTAAGACATGTAGGAAACCCATTTGTTTACCTAAGACAAATCCAGGCACAGACCTTCCAAATTCCCATTCTGAGCGATTAATTAGCTGAAGTGTTTGTTCCCACTGATAATTGCAAACAAAGTGCCTGTTAACTTGACTTAGAAAATCTTAGTTAAGCATCTCTGCTTCCCATAGGATCCTGAGGTTTGACTCAACCCTAAGTTTAAACAGTCATTAACAGTCATTGGCATACAGAATGACCAATCCTAATGATTACTATTGAAAATTGGCTGACATCAAGGAAAGAAATTTCTGGCTGCAATTATACTCACACATCTCATAAACATGGAAATCTTATGAACAGTGTGATTATGTCACTGGTTTAACTCACTCCCCAATAACCAGTTCTTTCTAGCCTTATTTACTCTTTATTATGAAAGAAAATTTCTTTCGTGCTTACTTTTGAGACACTTAACAGATTTTGTGAGTTCTCCCTTTTGCAATAGTCTTTTCAAATAAAGTCTGTCTTTACTGACGTCTGGATTTTATATATTTCCTATATATCATGTTTGAATTTCAAAAAAAAACCCAAGTCTAAATGCAAGAAAAAAGAAACTCAGTCTTCAGTGTTAACACAAGCATTAGTACCATATCTCAGATATGGCAACAATTTGGGGATTTTCAGGTAGGGAATTTAAAATAAATTTGATTAATATGTTAAGCTCTCTATTGGAAAAAGTAGACAATATGTAAGAACTGATGAGTAAAGTAAGCAGAGAGATGGAAATTCTAAGTATTAAAAGAAAACCCAGAAATCAAAAACACTAACAGAAATGAAGAAGGCCTTTTATGGTCTCATCAGCAGACTGAACACAGCTGAAGAAAAAGTTAACTTTAAGGTACGTCAATAGAAGCTTTCCAAATTGAAATGAACATACAGAAAACAAATGAAAGAAACACAACAGCCAAGAGCTGTGGGATAATTTCAAAAGTTGTAGCATATGCATGCATTAAAATGTATAGCAGAGCAGAATGAGTAGAAACAGAAAATAATCAGATATAATAATATTACATCTCATATTGTTACTGTTTTACATAACGATGGCTGAAAAGTTTCCAAAATTAATGGCAGACACCAAACCACCAATACAGGAAGCTCAGAGAACACCAAACACATTAAATATCAAATAATATACACCTAAGCGTATCATATACAAACTGCAGAAAACCATAGACGAGAACATTTTCAAAAAGACCAAAGGGGAAAACAAACAAAAACAATCTACCTATTGCAGAACAAGAATAAGATTCCTACTGGACTTCTCATTAAAAAAATAAATTCCAAAGAAGAGTGGAGTTTAATAGTTAAAATGTTGAAAGAAAATAAATACCAACCCAAGAATTCTGTATCAAGCAAAATTATTCTTAAAAGGTACAGGAGAAATACAGATTGTCTCAGAAAAATCTGAAGGATTCACTACCCACATACCTGCCCTGCAAGAAATGTCTAATATTAATCAGGGTAAAGAAAAATATGTATAGGTAAGAACTTCAGATTTACATAAAGAAACAATGAGAAGAAACAAATGAAGGTAGAATAAAATCTTTTTTTATTCTTAATTGATCTATTAGATAACTGTTCAAAGTAATAGCAGTAACAATGTGTTGCGTAGTTATAGCATATGGATAAGTGAAATGAATGACCCATTGTTGTAAGGAACATGAGGGAAGAATTGGGAATACCATCTTACAAGTTGTCTTTACTACCCATGAAATGGTATCATGTTACTTGAAAGCTAACTTGTACCAATAATGAATTTATATTGCAAACTCTAGGGCAGACGCTAAAATCATTTTCAGAAGAAATGTATTTGGTATGTTAAGGGAGAGGAGAAAATAGGAATGTATAGAATACTCAATTAAAACCAGAGAAAACAGAATGAGAAAGAAGGAAAAAAGAAACAAATAATAAGTTGCAACTAATAGAAAATAATTACAA
This sequence comes from Callithrix jacchus, assembly GCF_049354715.1. NCBI lineage: Eukaryota > Metazoa > Chordata > Mammalia > Primates > Cebidae > Callithrix > Callithrix jacchus. Next base: position 142,203,086 of record NC_133524.1, read on the forward strand.
AAAGAACAAAAGCATGGTAGATATTAATCCAACTGTAACAATAATAACCCTAAGTACAAATGGTTAAAATGCACTAAATAACAGATATTGCAATAGCAGATTTAAAAAGAAAGACAGGACTCAACCATATCTTGTTCTACAAAAAAAAAAAAAAAAATGACATTTAGAAAATGCACAACATTAGAACTGGCAAGAAAAAAATTGAAATGAGCTAGGGAAAAATATCTGAACCACAAAACACAAAAAATTAAAAGAAAACATTTAATTAGCATTTGACTAAGAGAAAGAAGAAACTAATTCATAAAAAGTAAAATAGTGTCTTAAAAAGATGTTAATTATCTTCAGTCTGGTACACAGATAAGTAAAAAATAGACTGACTTCATATTTATTTGTGAAAAAATAATCCCCAGTATCTAAGTGCCTACATTAAAAGTCCATTTAAGAGTAGCCACAGGTGGGATAGTTGAGGGGTAGGAAAAACCATTATATTAGCTTAAGAAAGTAATTGATACTTCAAATAGAATGTTCCGGAATACATGTAAGAATAAATTTAAAGTAATTGCTCAAAAGTCCTGTCTCCTGGTAACACTTATTTTGTTTTAACTTGATTTTCTTTTACAAGCTCATTTGGATATTGAAACGAAAATAGATACACACCTATTAAGTACCCACAAAGTTAAAAATTTTAAAGGTATGGCAATGAATAAAATGCATAAGGAAATTCCTCTCATTTATATTTCAAGATTTTCTACTCCATTTGATTTGATGTTTCTCAATCAAAACAGCTAGCATTGCTGTGATCACATGGCCTTCAGGAAGTATTTTCACCCCACATTTATTCATACATGTGTTTTTCCATATGTCTTCTTTAATATGCAAACTCAGTGATTTGAAACCAGATCTAATAATGTTGAATTCATTCATTTATTCAATAAATATTTATTTATTGTGCCAGGTATACTACTGGGCACTTGGGATACAATGATAAGCACGATAGGCAAAAATGCCTGTTTTCCTGGAACTGCACTGGAGAAGGTTAATATCTTACATTTTGCACATCAGCTTTTATTTAATCCCCATTGATAATTACATTCAGTATTTTAAAAAATATTTTACACATAAAGAAACTGAGTCCTAGAGAGGTCAAGTGACTTGTAAATATCACATGGCTAATAAAAGGCTGGGCCAAATTTATAACCCAATTTCACGTTTGACTTTCAGGATAACTTCAGGATATGGCATTGTTCTTGTTACAGGAATGATGATGCTATATTTGAGTAAGAAATGATTCTGAAACTAAATTGGAAAATGACCAAGCACACAGCTACTGAGTCCCATCCTACTGGTTCAATCTTTTAGGATTTAATGGCCATTCATTGATTCCTGATACCTTTCTTTTTTTTCCAGTAATTAGGACAGACATTCCATCTTCAGAGAGATGCTGGAGTTTGTATGAGAATCAGAATAGTTCAGACACTTAGACATGGTATTTTGAAAAGGTATTGATTTATAGAGAATCTGTCATACATAGATAATGTTTATAGTGGATCTTAAATCATAAAGAAAAAGTCCGTAGGACCAAAATACATGAGGATGAAGTAAAGCAACTGTATTATCTTGGCATGACAGGTTATATTCCAATCAGAAAATAATTTTTCTAATAATCCATCATTTTGGAACTATGCAAAAAACATTTCAGAATAATTATATACGTTGTTATTATAGATTAGAATATATGTCTACCTTGGTGTAATTTCCTTTTTTGTGAGAACTTAGATAACACTATGTTGATTACATACAGTGAAAGACAATAATAAATCGTAAAAAACAAAAATACACCAACCATTGCATGGTGGGTTTTGTTTTGTTTTTTGATGCAGTCTCTTCTTTGTTTTGTTCTGTTTTACATGATTTCCCTTGAATCATTTATTTTACTCATATGGATTTACCTTCTTGCTATACTTCAGTAACTCCTATTCTGAATTTTCTTCTAAAATCTGATGTTATATTTTCAACTGCTAGCTGGACATCTCCAACTACTCAGATGCAATTAAAACTCAGTGGAACTAAGAGTAAATTAATTAATCTTGTCTCATAGCCATCTCACTGTATTAGCCTAAACCAGTTCATGTCTCTACCATCTATCTCTGTCCCTAAATACATCTGTATGTATGTGTGTGTGTGTGTGTGTGTGTATAATATGTGTGTGTTTCCAATCCATTGTTAATATGTCAATATGTATTTTCCATTTCATTTTCATAACTCAAATGGACACTGCAAATACATCCAAAATGCTTTAGTTCATGTGATACTGAGCTCTTGGCCAAATGTTTGAAATATTTATCTATTCTGTGTTCTTCCCCTCAGTGTCTCCCTGTACAAATCCATCCTTTATGCTACCATGAGAATTACCCTAGAAAACAAATCTGACGTCACTCCTTTACTAAGGACACTTCAATGTTTCCCTGTCATTCTAAAGTCTAAACTTTTTAGCATTACATTCAGGGCCCTTCATCATTTTTTTTTCTCAGCTTACTTCTATTGTCTTCTTTGGATTTTATCCTAGGTCGTGGGGAATCATGATAAACTTTAAGTATAATACTGATATGGAAAAAAAATCCATGTTAGAAAATTCACTCCAGCTGCAGTGTGTAGAAAAAATTGGAAGCAGTTTTCCTTATGCATTTCCCCTTGTTATATATCAAAAATTTCTGGCAATTGTCTGAATTTTCCTCTTTCAGAGCTGCATTTTGCACGTCTAATTTCTCTTTACCTAACTGCTTCAGATTTTTTTCTTTTTTGAGACGGAGTTTCACTCTGTAGCCCAGGCTGGAGTACAGTGGCATGATCTCGGTGCACTGCATTCTCTGCCTCCCAGGTCATGGTTCAATCAATTCTCCTGCCTCAGCCTCCTGAGTAGCTTGGATTACAGGAAAGCACCACCATGCCCAGCTAATTTTTGTATTTTTAGTAGAGATGGGGTTTCACCATGTTGGCCAGGCTGGTCCTGAACTCCTGACCTTGTGATCTGCCCACCTTGGTCTCCCAAAATGCTGGGATTACAAGCATGAGCCACTGCGCCCGGCCTGCCTTTCAGATTATTAAAAGACAGTTTTTATGTCCCTTAAGAAGTTATTGTAAAAACTTTGGTTCTTTTGTAAGTGAGATGAGTCTCACTTAGAAAAGAGACATGACCTGACTTGTAGATTACAAGGATCACAACCTGGCTACTGTGTTGACAATAGATTGTGAGAGACCCAGGAGACCAGTTAGAGATCAGTTAAAATAATCCGGATGATAGATAATGGTCGCAAGAATTATGGAGGTAGCAGTGGAGGCAGTGAGAAACTGAAGGATACTGCTACATGTTAAAGATAAAACAATGTGTATCATTGCATTGAATGTGGCATATAAGACAAAGAGAGTAGTTAAGGGGGACTCCAAAGTTTTGAACCTAAGAAATTGACAGATTATCATTGCCATTTACTGATATGAGTAAATCTGAGAGAAAGTAGTTTGGGGGAAAATGTCAGTAACTCAGTTTTGAATGTGTTAAACTGGACATGCTCATTGTCATCTAAGTGGCAATGTAGAGTAATTTGTAAAAACAAGTTTGGAACTCGGGCAAGAGGACTAGGCTGGAGAGAGAAACTTAGGAAGCATCACAGCATGTAGATGCTATTTAAAACCTGCACCTAGATGAGCTCACCAAAGAAGTGAGTATAGATATAAATGAGAAAACGTCCAAGGATTATGTTTTTAAGGCAACAATGTCAATAAGCCTGTGACATGTGAGGCATATAGCAAAGGAAACAAAGAAGGAGCAGCCAGGGATGTTGAAAGATCATCAGGAAAATGCACTGGCTTGAAAAACCAAGTGAAAGAAAAGTATCTCAGGAAGAAGAGAATGAGCATCGGTATCAAATATTGTTGATACATCAAGTAATAATAAGGAAGTGAACTGACAGCAAATTTCGTGATGATGATAAATGTAGTGTTCCAGTTATCTATTACAGTACAACAAATTACCCAATCATTTAGTGGCTTAAAGCAACAAAATTTATTTGATTATCTTCTCTCACAGGCTTAGATTTGACTGGGCTGCATTCAGTGTTTCTCACACACGGTCTCCCATGTAGTTGAAGTCAGATGGTGGCTGAGGTAGAAATCATCTCAGATGCTTCCTCAGCCATGTCTGGAAGCAAATGCTGATTGTCTGCTGGAGCTGTCAGCTGCAACTCCCACAAGTGGGCTTTCAATGTGTCCTGGACTTCCTTTCTGCATTGTGGCTGAATTCCAAGAATCAGCATCTTAAGAAAGAAAGCCAGGTAGAAGCAATGTTACCTCCTATGATCAGCCTTGGAACTCACATATTACTTCTGCAGTACTTTCCTCACTGGAAGTGAGGCAATAAGGCCAGCGCTATTCAAAGAGAGGGAAATTAAATTCCACCTCTTGATGGGAGGAGTGTAGAAGAATTCGCAGAAATAGTTTTAAACTGGCTCACGCCTGTAATCCTATCCCTAAAAGAGGCACTGAGGAGACTTTTTTTTAAAAAAGTCCTGAATCACTGAGCCCATCCCTGCCCAACTCCACCAGCAACCAAGTGCAGTGAACATCTTTGGGTGGTAGGGAAGGGAGAACACAGAAACTGTGAGGCATTAAACCCAGTGCTGTCCTATTAAAACAGAAAGAAAAACTAGACCAAACTCAACTGATGCTGGCACACAGAGGGAGCATTGAAACCGGTCCTACCAGAGAGGAATCACAGATCCCAGTGGCTGGAACTTGAGTTCCTGCAAACCTAGCCACCAAGAGGTACAGTGCTCTGTGTCTCCAGGTAAACTTGAAAGGCAATCTAGGCCATAAGGACTGCAAATCTTAGGTGTATCCCAGTGCTGATTGGGCACACAACCTACTGAAAAACCAGCTGGAGTAGTTGCAGGAGTGCTGACACCACCCTTCCCCTAACCCCACACTGCAGAGTTTGCAGCTCCAAAAAAGACCCCCCTTTTCCACTTGAAGATAGAAAAGAGAAGAGTAGGGAAGACTGTCCTCCATCCTTGATACCAGCTAAGCTACAGCAGGATAGGGCACCCATCAGTCATAAGGCCCCTCTCATATAAGGTCCCCATAAGGCCCTCACTCCCTGATGACATTTTCAGACACAAGCTGGGTCAGACACCGGCCGCCTTGAAGGAAAGTACCCAGTCCTGGCAGCATTCATCACCTGCTAACTAAGAGTTCTTGGGCCCTGAATGATCAGCAGTGATACCCAGGTACTACACTGATGGCCTTAGTTGAGCCCCAGAGATTTGCTGGATTCAGGTAAGCACAGTACAAGCTGTGGTGGCTACAGGGACAAACCTCCTTCTGCTTGAAAAAAAGGTGTATAGAACACTAAGTGAATGCTGGAGGTCCTCAATGCCAGGACTTGACTGTTGGACAGCATTTCTGGACCTGTCCAGGACTAGAGGGTAGCCCACTGCCCTGAAGGTTGAGTCCTAGGCAAGGCAGGTTCAGCGCAAGCTGTCTTAAGTTCCCTCGGGCATTTAGAGAAGATCCCTGGTAGTCTGGCAATACTCTTTGTGGCATGGGGTGCTAGTGGCTACAGGGTGAGACTCCTCTGCCTTTGGAAAGGGGAGACCAGAGTAGGAAGAACTGCATTGTATGATTTGAATGCCAGTTCAGTGACAGCATAATAAAAAACCAGGTAAACTTCTAAGGTGTTTTTAGTCCCTGAATACTGGAAAGCAGCTCTGGACCCAACTAGGGCCTGAGGATCTTGCCTCCCTGAAGGGAAGGGCACAGGCCTGGCTGGCTTTGTCACCTGCTGATTTTAGAGGCCCAGGTCCTTGAGCAAACACAGGTAGTAACCAGGGAGTGGTTATAGCAGGCCTTGGGCAAGATCCAGTGATGCACTAGCTTCAGGTCTGGCCTAAGTTCAGTCTTAGTGATCGTGGCCAAAAGGGTACTTGTGCCTCTCCACGCCCACCTTTATGTAGCTCAGAACAGAGAAAGATACTCAGTATGTTTGGGAGAAAGTACAGAAGAGAGCAAGAGTCTCTGCCTGATAATCCAGAGAATTCTCTAGGATTTTGTCCAAGATCATCAAGACAGTAGCTCTACGAGACTGCAAGAACCACAGCATTACTGGTCATGGGGTATTCTATAAAGCAATTACAGCTTAGATCACAACACACAAATCCTTTCATATATCTGGAAAGCCTTCCCAAGAATGATGGGCATAAATAAACTCATATGGTAAAGACTAAAATAAATATCTAATTCTTCTATGCCCAGACACTAAAAAATACCTACTAGCATCAGCACCATTGAGCAAAACTTGAATTCACCAAATGAACTAAATAAGCCACCAGAACTGATACCAAAGAAGCAGAGATGTATACCCTTTCAGACAGAGAATTCAAAATAGCTGTGTTGAGGAAACTCACAGAAATTCAAGATAACACAGAGAAGATATTCAGAATTCTATCAGACAAATTTAACAAACAGATTGAAAAAAATTAAAATAATCAATCAGAAATTACAAGAGCTGAAAAACACAACTGTCATACTGATCATTGCATGAGTCCTTTAGTAGCAGAATAGATCAAGCAGAAGAAGGAATAAGTGAGCTTGAACACAGGCTATTTGAAAATAAATATTCAGAGGAGGCAACAGAAAGAAGAGTGAAAAACAATAAAATATGCCTATAGGATCCATAAAATAGCCTCAAACGAGCAAATCTAAAAGCTATTGGGTTTAAAGAGGAGGAGAAAAAAGATATAGGGGTAGAAATTTTATTCCAAGATATAATAATAAAGAACTTCCCAAACCTAAGAAATATATCAATATTCAAGTGCAAGAAGATTTTATAACATCAAACAGATATAGCCCAAAGAAGACTACCTCAACACGTTTTATAATCAAACTCCCAAAGGCCAAGGATAAAGAAAGGATCTTAAACGCAAAAAGAAAAAAGAAACAGATAAAATACAATGGAGTTCTGTCCTTCCGGCAGCAGATTTTTGAACAGAAACCTTTCAGGCCATGAGAGAGTGGCATGACATGTTTAAAGTGCTGAAAGAGAAAAACAAAAACAAAAACAAAAAAACAAAAAGCAGAAAACGAAACCTTTACCCTAGAATAGTATATCTTTTCAGAATATCCTTCGGGCATGAAGGATGCTTCTCCCAATCTGTTATTGTGATAGTGAGTGAGTTCTCATGAAATCTGAGAATCTTAAAGTGTGGCACTTCCCCCTCCACCTGCTGCCATGTAAAGTGTGCCTTGCTTCGCCTTCATCTTCTGGTGTGATTGTAAGCTTCCTGAGGCAGTGTCAGCCATGTGGAACTGTGAGTCAATTAAACCTTTTTTTTTTTAATATGAATTACACATTCTCAGGTAGTTCCTTATAGCAATGTGAAAACGGACTAATACAATATATATATATTTAGAAAGACAGTATATCACTTTGTCACCCAAACTGGAGTGCTATGGTGTGATCATAGCACACAGCAGCCTTGACCTCCTGGACTCAAGCAGTTCTCCCATTTCAGCTTCCTGAGTAGCTGGTACTACAGGGACCTGCCATAACATCAAGCTAATAAAAAAAAAAATTGTACAGACAAGGTCTTCCTGTTTTGCCCAGGCTGGTCTTGAACTCCTGAGCTCAAGCAATTCTCCAACCTCAGCCTCCCAAAGTGTTGGAATTACAAGCATCAGCCACATGGCCTGGTAATTTTGTTTATAGGGTTTTTTTTTTGTTTTTTGGGGGGGAGAGCCTCCATAATATTTTCCATAGGAGTTGCATCACTTTACATTTCCACCAACAGCACACAAAAGTTCCGATTTCTCCACATCCCCATGGATATTTGTTATTTGTTTAATAATGGCCATCCAAACAGAAGAGAGAGTATACTACCTCATTGTCATTTTGACTTGCATTTCCTTGATAATGAGTGACCTTGGGCATCTTTTCATACAATTGTTGGCCACTTGTATGTTCTTGAAGAAGTGTTTGCTCAAGTCCTTTCCCTACGTTTTGATCGAGTTGTTTCTCTGCTATTTTATTGTGGGTGTGTCTTACATGTTTTGGAAAATAATATTTTTACATATGGATGGTTTGCAAAGATTTTTGCCTTTCCATAGGTTGTCTTATTATTTTGTTCATTGTTCCCTTTGCAGTGCTTTTATTTTGAGGTATTTTTACTTGTTTATTTTTGATTTTGTGTCTTGTGCTTTTTGTGTCTTATTTAATAAATTATTTCCAAGCTCAATGACATGAAGATTTTCCTTCATAATTTCATGTAGTTTTATAGTTTCGGTTCTTGTGTTTAAATACTTAATCCATTGGAGGTGATTTTTGTACATGGTGTAACATAAGGCTCCAATTTTATCTTTTTACATGTGTCTATACAGTTTTCCTCAGCATTATTTTGTGAAGAGAAAGAAGAATCAAATTTAATAATGATAATCTCAGGCAGAGAGGTGTGCCAAGGCTGTACGAAGCACACTGGGGTAAAGGGCCCTGCCTCAAGCCTGCAGATTTCTGGGCCTCCCCTTAGATTCCTGGTAATAATGAATGTGCAGGGTCCTGTAGAGAGGCCATCTCACTCTCTGTTCATAAACTGCCTCTTGAGCTCTGCTGAGGAAGGTTTCTAGGCCAGCAGTATGGTGATTTTATTCAGATATGGATACTCGCTTGACTTTTATGGATACTCATTTGACCTCTGCTCATGGTATTCTGCACAGGAGTGGTCTCGTAAAAGAACATAGAATTCCTGTTGACTTCTGATGAAAAATGAGTCTGGTTTAAATTACTTCCACCTCTTACTCTATAGTTTGTCTACATTATCATTATAGTTTCAAAACATGTATTTAGACATAGTTGGTGGAATAGAGTGCTTCTCTCACTTGTTAATTCTAGATAACTCTACTACTGACAATGTACCCTGACTTCGCATCACACTGTTTATTTCCAGTAAACTTACCTCTCTAGCATGCATTTTGGATAAGCCACATAGTCAAATAACTATTACAAAAGCAGCATGTAGTAAACAGTAAGACAAATTTGTATAGAGATTAGAAAAATTACACTTGATGGGATAATTGAGAAAAGAAATTTGGGAAGTGGCAATTAGACGGGCTTTGAAGAATGTTAGAATTCGGGTCACAGAGAATAGCGTGCGTGCAGGCAAAGAGGAAAACAGGAATACTTAGATAAAATCTTTGAAGTAGTCATTTTTGTTCAGCATATGTTGCTTGAAGAGAGGTTGTTATGAATGTAGCTAGAAAGGTAAGTTGGAGCCTCTTTAAGGTGACCGTGAGTGTAAATTGAAAAGAGTTGGCACTGTAACATCTTTTGAGATAGTGATGTATATAAAGCATAAAATACTCTCCTTTTCAAGAGGAACCACAAAGATAAGAACAAAGGGGATCTTATTTTTTGTTGTTGCTTCACTTAGATATATACTTTTTCCCTGTTCATGGCTTCTTTCATCATTTCTATTTTTCTTTATTAACACTGTGTATCCTTGGATCTCTTTTTAACTCTAAGTGTGCTTAATTCTTCCTGGAATTCCGTAATCTATCCATCCATGTTTAAATATATACCAGCGTTCTTCGGAGGAATAATCTCAGCTCTCTAGGCATAGAAATCTGTTACCTTTTCCTATAACGGCAAACATTTCAGTAGATGCTACAACAGAAGATTAAAGGGCAACAGGGTTAAATAGTTATAATGTATGCAGAGCAGGAATAACAGCACTGGTCTATCCCTGCGCATAAGCTCTCTGTCCACATCATCCTGGTAGCTGTTTAGATAATCGACTTTCCATAAACAAGGCATCAAAATGCTCCCACTTCCTTTGGAAGGACAGCACACCCAGGGTGTCTTTCACTCTTATTGATTTTAAATCACATTCAATGACTGACTTTGAATCATCAAATGGCTTTCCCTGGAGTTAAAGCACCAGAAAGATTTAATTAGAAAGCTTCAGTCCAGATAAAAGATACCATATCATTGACTTAAAATCTCAACTGAACTTCTCTTTTGATGTTGATGGGTGAAAAATGAAGTTGTTTTGGTTGTTTCTAAAATGTTTTCTGTGGATTTACTGAAGTCAGGAAACCTGTCTGATGAATTTCTTTATCTGCAAACCCCAGCAGAGGGCCTAGCATTGAGCAGGTGTTAGGAAAAGTTTTCAGTTTCTTTAATCGGATAGCCTTTTAACCTTTTAAAAGTAATTCAAAATGAAAGTTAATAACAAATTCATTATTGTATACTCTAAAACGATTTGGAAAAAACCTGGATTCCAAAGAATATAAATATATTGTCTATAAGTGTTAATAAGAGCGGGAAGTATCTTATGTTAAGCAGTTATGATGTAAAACTGAAAGGAGGTTTCCAATATCACATGGAAATGATTTTAGGTACAATCCTCAGCAATAGTTATGGTTTTTGTCACACGGTTTTATGTTTTCTATCTACAATGTGTATATTACATAAAACCATATCAACCTGTGTGAACATTTCTTTGGGAAAAATCTTTACAAAGAGAGTTTTTGGTTTTATTAAGAACATATGACCACAAACACCAGAGTCTACTTGAGGTTGGATAGAGACAGGTAAGGATTGAAAAACCACCTATCAATCACTAAACTGCTGTTACCTGGGTGACAAAATAATCTGTACACCAACCCCCAGCAACACACAATTTATCTATGTAACAAGTCTGCACATACAGCCCTGAACCTAAGATAAATGTTAAAATTTAAAAAAGTATCATTAAAAAAAAAAGAATTGAGTTTCAAGATATACATATATTTAATTGACTAACTGATACCAAATTACTCTCCAGAAAGTTTGCACCCCATCAGCAGTGCAATTTCATAACATCTAAGCCTTGATTTGGTGTTATCCATCTTTCTAATTTTTGTCAATCTAATAATAAGTACATCTTTATCAAATTTTCACATCGATTGATTACAGTGTTTTAGACCCTCTGGTTTACACGTAGGAAAGCTGAGACACAGCAAGGTGAAGCTCTTTGACTTTGGTATGCTGTCAGGTAACAGAACTGCTTTGCTTATTGCATTTGGAGCCTGGGCGATTGCCTCAAAGAATTTCCTTCTTTGGGGAATTATGTTTCAAAGAATACTATTCTAATTTTTCTTCAACTAATTGCCCATCAGTTCTTGATTCTTTTGGATCTGGGAGTGGTTAAAAGTATATCTGGCGGTATATCCTTAAGCAGTAACCAATGAACACAATCTGATTGTGTATAAATACATAAGAGCAACCGATTTGCCTAATTTTCCATTGCTAACAGTCTATAAACATGAAGAACACACTTAGGAATGAAACCATTCACCTCATAGCAAAGAGATTTTTACATGAGTGTTAGTCATGTACAGGCACAGGGTTTCAAGTCTGACTTATAACAGTCTCTCTGGTCTCCTACTCAAAATTCTGCTGTCCTAATACTACCCATATGCTTAGTCATCATTTTTGTCATGTAATTTTGCTTCTAGCCCCTTTCCAACTGATATGATTTGGCTCTATGTCTCCATCGAAATCTCATGTCTAATTTTAATTCCCAATGTTGTGGGAGGGACCTGGTGGGAGGTGATTAGATCATGGAAAAGGATTTCCCCCTTGCTATTCTCATGACAGTGAGTGAGTCTCATGAGATTTGGTTCTTTTAAAGTATGTACCACTTCCCCTTTACCTCTCTTTCTCTGCCACTCTGCCATGTGAGAAAGGTTCTTGCTTTCCATCCACCCTACTGCCATGATTGTAATGTTCCCAAGGTCTCCCTAGTCATGCTTTCTGTACAGCCTGCAGAATTGCAAGTCAATTAAATCTTTTTTCTTCAAAAATTACCCAATCTCAGGTGGTTCTTTACAGCAGTGTGAGAACGAACTAATACACCAACTTTATCCTTTTCTTATCAAGAATTACAGATGATCTCTGTTTTAAAATAGTCTCCTCTGCATCAACCTTCTTAATTTACTTTTAAATTTCTCTTACACTTAGAATTAATCAATGCTAGCACCATTCCGAACTTTACCCCCTTCAACCTAGCCATCCAGCCTATAGCAACAGTTATCATTCTTCCAATATTTTAAGATCTTCTCATAATTCCCAAACAGAACTTGCAGTACAACCAAAAGGAGCTCTCCATCCAGTTAAAGAGGGAGGGAAAATTGCTTTAAAATCATACATTTACACACGTATTACCTGTTTGATTATGGGCAAGATAGCATAATTTCTGTTCACCTAAGTTGATCCTTCTGCAAAATGAAGACCATAAAATCCAGATTATGCAGCATTTGTGGGCATTAATGAATGAAAACTACCTAAAACAATCCACATCTGATACATCATAAGAAATAAGTAATTAATTTTTATTATGGTTATTGTTATCTTAAGTTTTTCAAGATAGTATCTATACAATAAACTTATTTTCTTGAAGAAATATAAATTAATTGTAACATGCATGTTAATTACAAAAGTGAAGTACATTCATTATAAAGGTATACAAGAAAAAAATGTGTACAAATTTTAAAAGGAAAATTCACATTACTCCTCAGGCATGTTTCTCAAAGGTAACTCTAGTCCTTAAAGACATTTTTCTTTGCCTATGCAAATATATAAACACTATATAGATTTCTTATTAATGAAAATAAGAATATAATACGCATACTTTCTATGATTTAACTCTTTTCTTACGTATTCACATTTTCATTTAAAAGCACAGAATTCTGTAGCATGACTGCACTCAGAGGTTGGCTATTAAATGCCTAATAACTGATTCTCCAGAAAAGACCCTACTTAATACCATCTTCTTATTTCTTCTTGTTGTAAATACTCCAGTGGCTGAATTCAAGCAACCACTGTGACATTAATAACCACAGAATTAGACAGAAAAGTTAATACTCAGCTCTTGCAAAGCAGTATAAAAGAATTCTTGCACACAACTGGCTGTGCCATCATTTCAAAAATAAAGCAATGTTTTTATAAGGAACTTTTAAGAAACACAGGGGTATCATCTTAGAGTAGACAAAAATAGATTGTGGTGGAAAATAGTATGAGGATTTCTATATGAAAATCCAAGCAAATAAATAACAAGCCTATATTTTCTCAAACACTATATTTTAAATGATATAAAAAGTATAAAGCCTCATAATTCATAAAGGCACACTACAAATACAATATCAACAGATTTATGAAAAACATTATTACACACACAGATACACACAGGTAAAGATAAATACTTTTTAAAGTAAGAACTGACTAGATATAAAGTTGATTATGAGAATTTTTTCAGAATAGTAGATAGAATTATTGGTTACCTTAATTTTCTTCTTTCAACTTTTCCGAATGTTCATATTAGGTTTATAATTTGAAATTCAGGTTAAAAAATAAAAATCCGCTTTTATGATCGGATTCTGTAGTTCTGTGATACTCTCTTTTTAAAGGTATTCTAAATATAAGGCAATCTAAGTAATGTAGGGACTCAATCTATGTAAATAGTCACTAAGATGATACATAATTATTTAGCCACTAAATATTAAAGATCTATTGCTTAAATTTTTCAGCTTTTAGAACTCATTTGGGTCCTGGTTTAGCAGCAGCACCATTATTCACTGCAATCCATCCTCATACATCCATTCTATAACATTTCAAATGAGTACAATTTAATAATGCATATTTTTAGAAGCAGTAAAATGCTAAATCAAATCAAATAAGTGTTATTGAGACTTTTGCATAAAAATTTAAAATTATCAATGTACTTTTTTTTTCTTTTTTCTTTTTTTCTTTTTTTTTTTTTTTTTTGCTGTCCCCTGGTGTTCTTCATTCTCTTTTTCTCTTTTTATGCCTTCGTTTGGATTGAAAATATACAATTTTTAGTATTTCATTTTATCTTCCTTTTTGGATTATTAGCTTTATTAAGTACTTTTGTTTTTAGGAATAGTTGCTTCATGATTTGATAATCCAAAGAGAGTTATCAAACAAGTATCGATATCGCTTATTTGATTTAATATTTAACAGCATTTAGTATTCAATACTGATTTAGTATTTAGTGTTTGATTTGATTTAATATGTAATAATATTTAGTGTTTAATAGTACCTGAGTGATTTCTAAGTACACAATTTACCTAGCAAATAGTAACTACTGAATAAATGTTAACTTCCCTTTCTGTTATTACACCATTAATATTTGAAATTCTAGGCATGTGTATAGTCAGTGCTCAACAATAAAATTTACAATTCTAAGTTTTTTAGATGGGAAGGGATTTAATAAGTATGTTAGTTATCTACAAAATCACTGCAAGGGAAAAGACTTCACTGACAATGATGTAGTAGAAACATCTGTTTTTACCCATATGCCCATAACAACTAAAATGATAGAAAAAATTAAAAAATGGTTTTCAAGGCATTAGGTATCAGATAATGAAGAACAGTTATCCCTGTGAGAAAGCAAATGAACAAGATTAGACTTAAGAGGACCCCAACTTACTGGCTGGTGAGGTATTTTAGGCTGTGGCATAGGAAGAAGAAACTCAGGAGGGTTCTTGTGGCTCACTCTGTGTTGAAGAGAAAATCTGGGAGTCCAGGAAGGCCAAGGTGGCTAGAGTTCATATGAAAGAGCAGCAGAGAGGAAAAAGATGCACAGAAAGAGCTTCCGGTATCTGCAGCATCCCCCTTAAATATTCAGCAGAGTATTTTGAATGCATGTGAGGAAACTCGCCTAGGTAAAGGAAAGGACTAATCAAAAATATCAAGAACAACCCCAAGTTTCAAAACAGGGCTGGGAGTAGTGGACAAAGTATTCTATAGGACACAAGATAGTGCGCCCAAAAGGTTTTGCATCAGGAGTAGGACGAAATTAGCCCTGGACTAAACACTACTCTGGTCTCACCTAACAAAGATTATATGTAATACTCTGAAATATCAAACTGCTTCTTGGCAAATCAATTGTGTCCCAAAACAGAGCAAAATAATATTTACAGAAATATATGTATTTATATCCAGCATACACCAAGTTAAAATTAACACTCTCCAGAGTCCAATAAAATGTTTCTGAGAATGCAAAGAAGGGGAAAATATGGACTTCTTTGAAGGGTCATATTTTGAAGAAAAAATAAATTGATTATAACTAGCCCTGAGATATCACACATGACATGATTAATGGACACTAGTTAAACACTTCTTGTAAATTTATTGTGCATGTTCCAGAAGCTAGAAGAAATAAATAAAAGACAAGGAAGATATTTTCAAAAGTCAAAATAAACTTTTAGAGGTAAAAACTTTCTCTTGGATAAGAAATATACTGGATATTTGAACATTTTTTGATCTATTGAAATGGCAATTTCATAGAGTTCAAATTAATAAATATATATAAGTCTAAAGAACAACAATTTGATGTTATCCTTTATTTCTATATCTTGTTATTTTTAAAAACTTTATTGCCTGTACCTTTTGTTTTGTGTCTCTTTTTAAAGTTTATATATACATACATAATATGTATAAATAACATATTTTATATATGTATACACACATGTATGTTAGATGTGTATACTGGATGTAATTAAGTGTTATCAGTACAGAAGAAAATATTATTGAAGTTGAAAGCATAGAAACGTCTAAATGAAGCACAAAGAGAAAACAAACTGTAAAAAAAGGACAGACAGAGTATCACTGAGCTGTGGGACAACTTCACAAAGACCTTATATATGTAGTTATAATTATTAACACCAAGGCACAACATAATCAGTATATTCAAAACCAGTGATACCGAACAACCTTATAAGCTGCCTTTGGATAAAAGGTACATTATGCACAATGGAACAACAGATAGGAATGTCAGCTGACTTCTCAACAGAAACACTGCAAATGACAATGCTGTGCCCAATAAAACTATGTTTCAAAAATCAAGATAAAATGCATATTTTTCAGCCATACAAACATTTAAAAAAATTCATTTGAAGCTGGCTCACACTGTAAGAATGATTAAATGAAGTCTTCATGTAAAATAAAATGATACAATATGGAAATTTTTACCTACACAAAAAATGAAAAACAAAGGTGAGTTTAGCTATGTGGATAAATATAAGGGTCTTTTTTCTTATTAATAAAAACAACATTGACTGTTGAAATCAAGAACATTCACAATCTATTGTAAGGTTTGTAACATAGGGAGAAGTACAGTATTTGAAAAAAAGGCTAGAACGTAAAGGATCCGATTTCACATCACTTGATAGGCTGTCACCATTTCATAGATGCTGACAGAAACCACAAAATTCTGAGTCAGAGTAAAGGACTTTATTGCTCGTGACAATAACTTTAGCAAGTGTACGTACATTTTCTTGCGCCAGTTACTCAGGTTGCATTTCCCCAAAGTAGCTTTAAGAGTTCCAGGTGACACCAACATATGCAGAAGGTTGCATTACAGGATAGGAATCCTGAGTTTGGGAAAACCTAATATTTTTTTATGGGCACCAAGTTTGCTTCTCCTTTGATTCAGAAGTAGATACTATGTTTATCTTCCATGACTGATTACTATGCAAATATCCTTGAAATAGTAGTTTGCAGTAGAGGCAGTAGAGGCGGCCAGTGTTTTGGTTAATAAGACAGGCAAAAGTGAAGGGGACCTATAAAGCTAATAAACCAAAACAGGAGAAAAAATGGAATACTAAAAAAGTATTTTTTAATCCAAAAGAAGGCATAAAAAGACGAAAACAGAATAAAAAACCACAAAAGACTGTTTAAAAAATATAGCAAACTGGTAGATTTAAACTCAACTATATCAATATTCACATTAAATGTAGGTAGTCTGAACATGGCAATTACAAGGCAGAGATTGTCAGATTGATTGAAAAGCAAGACCCAACTGTCTTCACAAGAAATCCATGTGAAATATTAAGACATATATAGAAAAAAGTAAAAGGGTGCTAAAATTAAGAAAAAAAAATGAAAGCAAAAAAACTGAAGTGGACATACTAACATATGACAGAATGGATGTAAGAGCAAATTATAGTGACAGAGAAAGTCTTTATTTGATAATGATAAAGGCTCAATTTATTAAGAACTTGTAATAATATTAAGTTAGCAGAGCTTCTAAATACACGAATCAAAACTTGAAGTGACTGCAAGGACATATATAGAAAAAAATTAAAAGTATAGTCAGAGATTTCAGTACCTCTTTCTCAACAATAGGTAGTAAAAGTGTGGATAAAATCTTAAGTAAGGATGTAGATGGCAACACTGTCAATCAACATATCCTTATTGACATTATAGAACACTCAATAAAACAATGTAAGGATAAACATTTTATTCAGTTTTACACACAATATTTGCCAAGAATGATTATATTCTCACCTATAAGATAAATTTCTATAAATGTAAAAGGATACAAATCACGAAAAGTATTTTCTTCGACCACAATGGAATTAAATTAGAAAGAAGTAGAATAATATTTGGAAAATCCAAAATTTTTGGAAGTTAAGAGCACATTTCTGAATAACCTGTGGGGAAAAGAAAAAGTCAAAAGGGAAATTGGAAAACAACACGTCAAAATTTGTGGAATTCATATAAAACAGTATTTAGAGGCAAACCTCATTCTGAACAGCTACATTAGAAAAGAACAAAGGTCTCAAATCAATGTCAGTGAAATAGAAAACCAAATCGATAAAGCCAAAAGCTGGTTCTTTGAAAAGATTAGCAAAATTGATCAACTTCTAGTCAGACTGAAAGGGAAAAATAGAAGACACAAATTACAAAAATCAGAAATGAGAGAGGGTATATCACTGCATGTTTTACATAAAGAGAATAATAAGGAAATATTATATATAATGTTATACAAACATATTCAACTACTTAAAATAAATAAACAAATTTCTTGAAAGATATAACCTAAAAATACCTCACTTAAGAAATAATTAGAGTAACCTTATGTGATTACTTTCATCGGTTAACTTTTGGCTAAGCTATGGTGACCAGTTATTTTGGTCAAATACCAGTCTAGATGTTACTTTAAGTAAAGTAGATTATGTTCAGCTGTATTGGTGGGCCTCACTCAATTAGCTGAAGACCTTAGGAGCTAAAACTGAGGTTTCCTGGAGAAGAAAGAATTCTGCCTCTTAACGGCAACACAGAAACCCTTCCTGAGTTTCTAGCCTGAATGACTGCCCTATGGATTCAAGACATATATAACATGCAACATGAACTCTTACATGAATTTCTAGCTTCTTTCAGTCTGCTCAGTAAGTTTCAGTCAGATTTGCCAGCCTCCACAGTTATGTAATCCATTTTTTTCTTTTATGAGATGGAGTCTTGCTCTGTCTCCCTGGCTAGAATGCAGTGATGCAATCTCTTCTCACTGCAACCTCCGCCTCCCAGGTTCAAGAATTGTCCTGCCTTAGCCTCTTGAGTAGCTGAGATTACAGGTGCCCACCACCATGCCTGGCTAATTTTTGTATTTTTAGTGGAGATGACGTTTTACCATGTTGGCCAGGCTGGTCTTGAACTCCTGACCTCATGACCCACCCCACCCACCTCCCAAAGTGCTGGGATTACAGGTGTGAGCCACTGAGCCTGGCCTTGTAATCCAAGTTTAAAAATCTCTCAGAAGACGATAGATAGAGATTTATATACACAAAGATATATCTATATCTAAGGAGATAATATGTATTATCTTTTTTGAGATGGAGTCTCACTTTGTCCCCCAGGCTGGAGTGCAGTGGTGGAATCTTGGCTCACTGCAACCTCTGCCTCCTGGGTTCAAACAGTTCTCCTGCTTCAGCCTCCCAAGTAACTGGGATTACAGGCACATGCCGCCATACCCAGCTAATATTTTTGTATTTTAGTAGAGATGGGGTTTTGCCATGTTGCCCAGGCTTGTCTCAAACTTCTGAGCTCAGGCAGTCCACCCACCTCGGCCTCCCAAAGTGGTAGGATTAGTCGTGAACCACGCACCAGGCCTGTATTCTCTTTATATATATATATATATATATATGGACTGTATCCCTATTATATATGCATACATATATAATCCCTATAAGTAATATATCTATATCTATATATAAAATAGAAAATATATAATAGGATATATATCCATATGTAATTTGAACTATATATACATGCATCTATGTATCTATCCACTTATCCATCCTATTGATTCTGTTTCTCTGGAGGGCCCTGACGAATAGCTGGATCTGGACTATCTCAAATGTTCCCCACCCCCAGCCTGGGCAGAATGCATACATGTATATATGCACTTGAGAATCCATTGAGTGTACTTGCCACTTATAGATGAAGAAGATGAAAGGACTCTGCTGATCCTCTGCCTTCCACATCTCACAATAGTGCGTCTTACCAAAAAATGTAAGACCTGTATGGACCTCAGCTGGCAAGGAAGTCTGACATATGTAGTCCCAAGTTTTCATCCCCTGCAATGGAGGGGAAGACACAGAAGGGGATGTAAAGGGCACTAAATGAATCAGGGAATAGGGGGCCTAGCATAAGATTGAAAAGCTAGTTAGGTAAAAGAAAGGATTGAGTAAAGCATTTTCTCTGCACTTGCTATTTAACTTGGAATTGAGATAGTCACCTGCTTATTGATGACCATTTCATTTATCATATGAGCTTGGACCATTTTTATAAAAGTGAAATGGGGAAAAATTAGTAAGCATCCCTGGATAAACAAGAATCAACCAAAGTTGTGCTCAGAAAACCAGGACAAACTCTTTGACTCCAAGCTTAGTGTTCGTTGTGCTAACTTCATGCTGTTTTTAGTATAATCATTTACTAACAATTTCTCTTCTTTCTTATAATACAGATAAAAATCTTCCTATGGACCTGTCAGAAAGTTCATGCAACTGAATCTGTGGCTGGATCTGGAATAGTTTAAATGTTCTCTGACAAAGATCACAAAGAAATATGAGGGTGTCCTGCCTACTGTGTTTTAGGTAGTGCTTCCCAAGCTTTAATGTGCTTGCAAATCGCTTGGGGACCTTGGTAAAATAGAGTATAATTGAGTAGTTTTGCCGTGGGCCTAAGACTCTGCATTTCCAACAAGCTTTTGGATGATGCTGATACTGCTGTTCTATAGCTCACTCTTTCAGTAACCAAGTTATATGGTATGAATTGATCTGGTTCATTCTTGGATTCCATTACAAACATGTTTAATTCTGCCAGTGACAGGAAAACTTATTTGTAACCCTGTTTTGTCTCTAACATGAACGCCTCTATCGCAACTAATTTAAAAAACGTGTCTGAAAGTTGGCCATTTATTGTTCTTGGATTGCATTAGTTCTAGGTGAGGGTAAGCAGTCTATGGTGTTGGATATGTTACTGCTCAACAGATGCACCTTTTCATTTCTCTTCTATTAGTTCTTATATCAAGTGTACGCTCTTCACTTATTTTGTCCTTCATGTTTTCTAGTATCAGCATTTACCTGAATGACAAGGCTGACCACTATTTTCTCTGAATAGCCATGGTAAACATAAATATTAAAAAAGAATATCTCTGTTTTCCTTTACAGAAAATGTATCATTGGGACAGTAGATTTGTCCAAGATAAATCAGCATTGGATCCAGTCAGTGGAAAGAATGGCGGAATCATTTATTGAGTAACTCTCAAATGTAATAGTTTCAATGTGACTTTCTCTCTTCTTGGGATGACATTAAGTACAAACTGAATATTGAAAAAATTGGGACCTGGCACGGTGGCTCGCACTTGTAATCCCAGCACTTTGGGAGGCCAAGACTGGTGCGTTGCTTGAGGTCAGCATCTTGAGACCTGCCTATCCAACATAGTGAAACCCCATTTCTAATAATAAAACAAAAATTAGCAAGGCGTGGTGGTGGGTGCCTGTAATCCTAGCTATTCAAGAGGCTGAGGCAGGAGAATCGCTTGAAACCGGGAGGCAGAAGTTGCAGTGAGCCGAGATCACATCACTGCATTCCAGCCTGGGTGACAGAGTGAAACTCCGTCTCAGAAGAAAAAGAAAAAAAGAAAAAGGACATAGGGAGGGGAGCATCACACACTGCGGTCAGTAGGGTGGGGGGGTAGGGGAGAGACAGCTGGGTGGGGAGGGTGGGGAGGGATAATGAAGGAAGAAATAGCAGATATAGGTGATGTGGGGATGGAGGCAGCAAACCACCTTGCCATGTATGTACCTATGCAACAATCCTGCATGATCTGCACATGTACCCCAGAATCTAAAGTACAATAAAAAAAAAGAAAAAGAAAAATTAGAACAATAAGCAATAAACTGGACACTATTCTGTCCTTTGATTTATTTAGGGCTCCTGGGGCACTTGTTACCAAAGGACAATTGCATGAGGCAGCCTTGCAAGGAATAACTAAAGTCTCTTTCAACTCATTAAACATTCTTAAACAATGTAATTGCCTAAGGGTAATCTCTGATACAGATGATCCCCAAAAGGAGAGCAATTTTAAATTAGGAGTAAAAAAGCTAACATTTTGGAGAATCGTACAAAAAAACCTGAAGGATTTAGAGAAATGGGATTTGTTTAGAGAGGAGAAAGGGACAGAATGAATACGTAATTACTAAAAAGCACCTCCCTCTCCTCTTCTAATGATAAAAAGAGCAATATCACCAATATTTAATCTCAGAAAGCAGTAACAAGGGGACATGATCTAACACCTCACTATGCCAACCGCTATCTCCTGCTCCTTTGTTTCTAATTCACCATAAATTCCTTCATTACTTTGAAAGGATCTTTAAAAAATCTTGAGTCATGTGTAAGCATTTTAAATTGTGGGCTGAAAAACTGATATTAGAAATTCCTTTTAAAATCTTTAACCTCTTGGAAACAAAGGAAATTCCAATAAACTGCTACTGCTTGCCCGTTTATTTAGCGTTCATTCCCTTATAAACATCTCAAAAGGCAGCACTCAGTAAGACAGCTGCCCTCCTCTGCAGTGACTTTCCCACAGTTCCAATAAATGTCACTGATGCTTTCATTCAGAAAACATTATCCCCCCTCCCACACTCCCTTGGATTTTTAGAAATTTCCTTGCTGATAATAATGACACATATGCTTCAGTTGGTAAAGTAGACATGTTGGTTCCTCAAAAGCTTTTCAAAAATCAATAGTGTGCAAACGGATCCATGAGGTCATAGAGAAATTCTGTTACTTTGAAATTTCAAAGCGTTTTCAGCCATGTTTCTGATGGATCTTCAATTGTCAAAAGGCCCCTCAATGGCCCCCTTGTAGCCATGTGTAGTAAAGGACCTGTAAATAGTGACAAGGTCGAGGATAACAGAGAATTTAAGGAGGTCTTTTATTAAGCCAATCTTTGAAGGGTTTTTTTCTCTGACTTTACTATATCATTTTAGGTTTTGGAAACACTCAGCTGTATTTAGTTTGAAAAAAATTCAATAATGTAAGCTCACTAAATATTCCAAAATCATCAGGAAAACAGTCTCAATAGAGAAGGGCTTTTGAGTTATTCCTCCCCCTCTTCTACTATTCACTTTTCAGCTACTTTTCTAAAAGCGTCATTGAAATCACATATCCTTTTGGTCAGTGCTAGAAGAAGAGGGCTTTCTGACTGTGAAACCAGCTCCTTCTTAGCAACAGATGACACACACGCACCCGGAATAGCTACAAGCTCTATGCTCTCTGTGTGTCTCTTGTATGATCAGTGACAATTTGCTTAGTTTCCCCTCACCTGCTTCCTAGCTAGTAATTACTCAGAGACAGAATCTTTGTGTAACCCTGACTTACAGCATTAGAATAGGATGTAATTGTACCAAGTGTAATTGGCTTCAATGGCAGAGCCCCATTAACCTGGCACAGCCGTTCTTAAAGCAGCCTGTGAAGTAGCTCATTAAATTTTATCTTCAGTAATAAGAAAAGGTATAACCTTTGCTGTTCCTGTCTCAATGTATTTACATGGCCATGTCACCTAGGATGTCAAAACATACAGTGCCATCAAAATGCAGAGGCAGGTCAGCTTTCTATACTCAGAGTTACTGAAAATTGAGTTCCAAATGTGACATGACCCATCCTTAAAGAGGGTCCTGAGAGGTCCAGTGCAGGAAAAGCTTTCTGCAGGGAGAGTTACCCTCACCCCCAGAGACTCTCCCTCTCCAACAATATGATTGGTCAATTTCTGACTGCTAAGCTCTGTGCAGAGGGTCATGGGAAGATTCCCCAGTATCAATGCGTTCCTACAGTATAAGAAATAGTTGGAAGAACAAATCCAGATACTTCATCTCTTTTCTCAATACAGCATGGCATGTTCTTTTGATAGTTAGTTGTCTGAGAGGCAATGTGGACAGAGTTCTAGACTGGGTCCTAACCTCAGGTTGAGTCAGAAGTTTCCAGGGATATATGAGCAAGGTACTTATACACTCTGGGCTTGGGTCACCCATCTGTAAAGTAAGAATATTGGCTTAATTGATATCTATCTAAGATCATTTCAAAGTAAAAATTTCAAAACAGCCAAATAGATGTCATATTTTATTTTATAAATATCTGGACACAGTTAAATTTTGTCACACCAATTGTCTCTTTTATTCAGAAATAAGACTTATCGTATCTACCCATCAGACCTGTGTCTGACAAAGGCAGCTCAAGAACAATGTGGTAATTAAAGAAAAAAATGTGTATACTGAGAGTATACATTAATCTAGGTATTTCTGTGAGGTAGACTCACCAAATTACTCAGTTGACTTTAAGTACAATAGATTACCCTTGATAATCTGGATGGGCCTCATACAGTCAGTCAAAAGGCTTTAAGATAAAAACTGAGGTTTTCTCCAAAAAGTAATTCTGCCTCTGCATGAGAACCTCAGCACCTGCCCAAGAGTTTCCAGCTGAGGTTCTCATGCACATTCTAAAACCATACAATTTCATAACCTAATTATGTATATGTATGTAGTTTTATATATAACATATACATATACACATACATATAATATACATATACACACATACACATATATATAATTTTGTATAATTGTGTGTATGTATACATATATGTACATACACATATCCTACTACTATTGTGGGTTGAATTGTGACCCAAAAAGATATTTTAGATACGATAAGGTCTGAATCTTCATGCAAATTAGATCGTACTGTATTAGGGTGGGTGAGCTCCCAGATTCATAAAGCAATTACTACTTGATATGGTTTGGTTCTTTGTTTCCACCCAATTTCATGTCAAGTTGGAGTCCCAATTTTGGAGCGGAGGGCCTTGGGGGAAGTGATTGGATCATAAGGCTGGTCCTTCATAAATAGTGTAGCACCATTCCCTCGGTGCTGTTCGTCTCCTAATGAGTGATTGAGTTATAGTGAGTTCTGGTTGTTTAAAAGTATATGAAACCTCCCTTCCTTTCTCTCTTCCTTTTGCTCCAGCCGTGCAAGATGTGTCTGCTTCCCCCTCACATTTTGCTATGCTTGTAAGTTCCCTAAGGCCTCCTTAGAAGCAGATCCTGCCATTCTTCCTGCACAGCCTGTGGAATAGTGAGCCAATTAACTCTCTTTTCTTTGCAAATTACCCAGTCTCAGATATTTTTATAGCAGTGTGATAACTGACTAATACACTACTAGACCTAAGAAATATTGAGATAGCGACATAATAAGAGTGGGAGACTTCAATACACCACTGACAGCACTAGACAGAAATCAAGACATAAAGTCAACAAAGAAACGATGGACTTAAATACTCTAGAACAAAAGTACTTAACAGATATTTATAGAACAGTCTATTTAACAACAGAAGAAGGTATATTTCTCTCATCAGCAAGTAGAATATTCTCCAGGATAGACCTGGAAGGCAGCTATGCTCACCACTATACCACAAACGCTTCAAGATAGACCTGATAGGCCACAAAAGAAGTCTCCCTAATTGAAAAAAATTGAAATCCTATCCCTGATATCCTTTCTTCTGCTTGATAGATTTGGCTGCTGAAACTTGTGTATGCCTCGTGAAGTTCCTATCAATTATCTTTGCAGACCACAGTGGAATAAAACTAGAAATCAACTCCAGAAAGAGCCCTCAAAACTATACAAATACATGGAAATTAAATAATCTGTTCCTGAAGGATTTTCAGATTAACAATAAAATCAAAATGGAAATTTAAAAAACTCTTTGAAATGAATGGTAATAGTAACAAACATTATCAAATACCTTTGGGATACAGGAAAAGAGTGCTAAGATTAATGTTTATAGTGTAAATGTCTGAATCAAAAAGTCTGAAAGAGCACAAATTGACAACCTAATGTTACATGTCAAGGAACTAGAGAAACAAGAACCAACTAACCCCAAGATTAGCAGAAGAAAAGAAATAACAAAATTGGAACAGCACTAAATGAAATGGAAACAAAAAATACAAAAGATCAATAGAATGAAAAGCTGCTTCTTTGAAAAGATAAGCAAAATTGATAGGCTATTTAGCTAGATTAACCAAGAAAAAGAAAGAAGATCCAAATAAGCTCAATGAGAAATGAAACTGAAGACATTTACAAGTGACATAAAAGAAATACAAAAGATCACTTGAGACTATGATGAACACCTGTATGCTCAAAAAATAGAAAGCATAGAGGAAATGGATAAATTACCGATCCTAGATTAAGTCAGGAAGAAATAGAAACCCTGAACAGACCAATAATAAGCAGGGATATTGAATCAGTAATTTAAAAACATTGACAACAACAAAAAAAGCCCAGGGGCAGGTGAATTGACAACTGAATTCTGCAAGACATTCAAAGAAGAATTGGCAGCAATTCTCCAGAAACTATTCCGAAAGATTAAGAAAGGGGAATTCCTGCCTCGGTCATTCTGCGAAGCTGGTGTTACCCTAATACAAAATCCAGGAAAGGACATAACTAAAAAGAAAACTTACAGAAAAGTATCCAAGATGCACATCAATGCAAGAATCCTCAACAAAATACTAGCGAACCAACTCCAAAAGCATAATAAAAAAAATGAATCATGATCAAGTGGGTTTCATCCCAGGGATGTATGAATGATTTAACATACACAAGTCAATAAACGTGATACATCACATAAGCAGAATTAAAAAACATATGGTTGTCTCAATAGATGGAGAAGAAAACATTTGATAAAATCCAGCATCCTTTTATGATATAAAAAAACGCTCAACAAAAGAGGCATAGAATAAAATTACCTTGAAATAATAAAAGCCATTTATGGGAAACCCACAGCCAATATCATACTGAATGGGAGAAAATTGAAAGCATTTCCCCTGACAACTGGGAATTCACACTTTCAGCACTTATGTTCAACATAGTTGTGAAGTCTTAGCCAGAGCAATCAGGCAAGAGAAAGAAATAAAAGACATCCAAGTTGGAAAGAGCTTTCTAGGTGCACAATCATATCGTCGGTACAAACTATCACAGTTCACTGATGATATGATTGTACACCTGGAAAGATCTGAAGACTCATCCAAAGACTCCTAGATTTGATAAACAAATTCAGTAAAATGTCTGGTTACAAAATCAATAAAATAAAAATATCTAGGAATACACTTAACAAAGCAGGTGAAAGATCTCGACAAGAATTAAAAAACACTGATGATTGGGAGGCCGAGGCAGGTGGATCGTGAGGTCAAGAGATCGAGACCATCCTGGTCAACATGGCGAAACCCCGTCTCTACTAAAAATACAAAAAATTAGCTGGGCATGGTGGCGCATGCCTGTAATCCCAGCTACTCAGGAGGCTGAGGCAGGAGAATTGCCTGAACCCAGGAGGCAGAGGTTGCAGTGAGCCGAGATCGTGCCATTGCACTCCAGCCTGGGTAACAAGAGCAAAACTCCGTCTCAAAAATAAATAAATAAATAAAAATAAAAATAAAAAACACTGATGAAAGATATTGTGGATGACACAAACAAATGGAAACACATCTCATGCTCATTAATTGGAAGAGTCAATATTGTTTAATTGGCTATACTGCCCAAAGCAGTCTTCAGTTTCAGTGCAATTGCTATCAAAATACCAAATATAATTTTTCACAGAATTGGAAAAAAGAGTGTAAAATTCATATGGAACCAAAAGAGATCTCAAATAGCCAAAGTAAACCTCAGGAAATGGAATAAATCTGGAGGAATCATATTACTGGGGTTCAAATTATACTACAAGCCTATAATTACCAAAACAGTATGACACTGATAAAAAATGTGGACCACATGGACCAATGGAACAGAGTAGAGAACCTGAAAAAAAAAGCTAAATACTTACAGCCAGATCTTTGACAAACTATACAAAAACATACATTGGGGAGAGGACAGCTGATTGATAAATGATGCTGGAAAAATTGGCAGGCTACATGTTAATGAATGAAACTGGGTCCCTGTCTCTCACCTTGTACAAAAGTCAAATCAAGATAGATAAAAAACTTGAAACTAAAACCTGAAAACATAAAAATTCTAGAGGATAACATTGGAAAAGCTCTTCTGGATATTGTCCTAGCCAAAGAATTCATGACTAAGACCCTGGGAGCAAATGAAACAAAAATAAAAAATAAATAAATGGATCTAATTAAACTAAAAAAAGCGTCTTCACAGCAAAGAAGACAATCAACTGAGTGAACAGATCACCTGAGGAGTAGGAGAAAATATTTGCAAATTATGCATCTGACAAAGGGCTAGTACGCAGAATCCACAAGGAACTAAAACAAATCAACAAGAAAAAACCAAATAATTCCATTGGAAGGTGGGCAGAAGACATGAATAAACATTTCTGAAAAGATGATCTATAAATGGCCAGCAAACATGAAGTGACGCCTAACATTACTAAGCAACAGGAAAATGCAAATTAGTACCACAATGAAATACCACCTTACTCCTTCAGGACTAGCCATTACTAAAATGTTAAAAACTAATATATGTTGACATAGGTGTGGTGAAAGGGGAATGCTTATGCACTGCTGGCAGGCATGTAGATCAGTAAACATGAAACTAAAACTCCCAGAAAAATCATAGGGAGAAAGTTTCAGGTGAGTATTCTAAAACAGGATACCAAAAGTACAAACAACAAAAGCAAAGATAGGCGAGTGATGTATCAGTCCAAAATATTTCTGGTATGGCAAAGGAAAGAATTAACAAGGCAAAGAAACAACTCACAGAGTGAGAGAAAATACTCACCAAGCATATATGTAATAAAAGATTAATATCCAAAATATATAATCTTGTAACTCAATAGCAAATAAATAAAATAACCCAATTAAGAAATATGCAAATAATCTGAACAGACATCTCTACAAAAAAGACACACAAATGGCCAACAGCTACATGTAGAGATGCTCAACTTTATTAATCCTCAGGGAAATTACAATCCAAAGCACAATTAGATACCACCATCATGTGTTCTTCAGATGGACCCTTGTTGAATGTCTTCTGGGTGGATTTTAGATCATAGGAGGTATCAATGGGACATTCGTGAGAGGAAAGAGAGAGAAAAGTTAGGGTAGCATTTCTCTTCAACTCACTCCTTGCTTCTGCACTGCTTCTCTGGAGGTAGTTGCATTCCTCCACAGTTAAGAGTCCTGCTAGGTGTCCCTCCCTCCAGGAATCCAGCTGGCATTGATCTCTGGAAACACATGTACTTCTCTTCACCTCTTTAGAGGTATAGATTATTATGGCTTCTTTCTGCTTCTAGTCTCTGGATAGTCAGCATCCACTGTGGGTTCCTCTAATTCTTCTCCAACTCTGTATGACGTCTCTTCACTAATGTCCATTCATTTGAACCACCTAAGGTGAAGGCTTTCTGCTGGAACCATGGTTTTACAAAGTTCATTTAAAATGATTATTTTGGGAAGACAAACTTAAAATACTGAGGAATGGAAATGGACCATACCTATAGAATGCCAAATGTCCATATAAAAAGAGAAAGGCTAAGTTGTCCTAAACTACCTTGAATTAAATTCCTACCCTTTGAAGTTTGAATTTGGAAGAACAATAACTTTAGAAAGTACATATCAGGAATAGAATACTGGACTGCCTAAGTTTCAGAAGAATATTTAGATGAATAGGAACATCTAGAGACAACACATCTAGTTTAGTCCCTGATTCCCATTCATTGCTGTACATATTTTGGCCATGTAAGTGGAATGAGTTAACTTGATAAATGCTTTCCTCTGTTTGACATATCCTCAGGCCACTGAAGGGAAATCTAGTCTTTTTCTTTAACTGATGCAGGATAATGGGGAGTGAATGAGAAAGTAGCTTCTAATACAAGCAATGGTATAACATTAGAAACATAATGACCCTAGGTCAGCTTTACAGACAAAGAGAATAAATAACCCATTTATAGAAGTATAAGAGGAAAACCATGTTAAAGATCTCAGAACTCAATGTCTATATGCATTCCTCTTACATTAGTCAGTCCCCTGTTAAATGGGTATATTCCTTTTCTAATTCAATGTATATATATTCTTTTGGCACACATATTCCAATATACTATACTAGTTTCTTCCACAAGCTTATCAATGATCCAAAGAAAGACATAAACTGTTGATGAAAAAATGCACTGCTTAAATAATACATGCTCTGTATTTGGCTGTTCCTTTTGCTTGTCAGTAACTTTACTACAGCTCAACAATAAACATAGAACACTAAAGTACTGAAAAGAGGTGAGTTAATACATGCCATTCTTAGCTTAAACTATAAGACAAAATTCTTGCATTCCATTATAAAGTGATAATAAAGAAAGAATGTAACACTTGCGAAAGCCGTAGTCTACATTTCACTAACAGTTGCCTATACTTTTTCAGGAGACCTCATTGTATGCAGAAGAAACTTTCTAGGGTTTTCAAAATCACTATTGAGCACTCAAGGACAATACATTCCTGCAATATCCTTAACAATTTAATACCTCAGAAAAAAATAGCTTTTGAAAATGGAATCCAACTTCTTTTCAAGGCTCCGTACAAATCAAAAAGCCATTGTTAACGTCTGTTATTCTCCCATGTGACAAAATAATTATATGTACTTATCCTTCAATTTTACGGAAGAAAGTAAAAAGGCAACTATTAAGATGAGCTTTCTAATTTATAAATGCCATCCAATATACATGAACATTTGGCCTATTGCTACTCACCAGCTCAAAATTGCCACCGTGCTATCTGGAGAAAATTTATCTCTTTGGGAGATTTGTTCATTTGGACTTGCACCATAAGAGCTTGAAGATACTAAATACAGACTTTGCTTTTCTCTATTTTTGGTTATAGTGAAAGCCCTTTTTCTGCACACACAAAGCCATGTTCCTGAGCAGAAGCTCCTATAAATATCTGTTACCCCAAAGAAAGATGTACACACAGTTTAAAATGGAGTTCTAATGCACTTCAAGTCTTTCAGTTAAGATATGAGCATATTGCAAATGGGGTCATTTAGTTAAGTCAGTCAGCTATTTGGCCACAAGCTGAAACCACTGGCCCAGACAAATAATTGTCAGTAGTATGTTGGTCAGAACTGGAGCCAAGTAGTTTGAATGCATTCTCACCTACAACACATACAGTGAGAGGTTTTAAGTTGTGTCTTTTTTTTTTTTTTTTTTTTTTTTGAGACAGAGTCTCACTCTGTCACCAGGCTGGAGTGCAATTGCACGACCTCAGCTGGCTGCAACCTCCGCCTCCTAGGTTCAAGCAATTCTCTTGCCTCAGCCTCCTGAGTAGCTGGGATTACAGGCATCTGTCACCACGCCTGGCTAATTTTTGTATTTTTAGCAGAGATGGGGTTTCAACATCTTGGCCAGGCTGGTCTTGAACTCCTGACCTCGTGATCCACCTGCCTCGGCCTCCCACAATGCTGGGATTACAGGCGCGAACCACCGCGCCCGGCCTCAGTTGTGTCTTATAAAAACAAACAAGAAACTACTTGTTCTAAAAGTGGAATTTTTAATTTTTGAAGTACACTGAATTTCTTAGGTTATACCTTGTGTGAAATGAAGATGGAACATCCTACGTAAGCAAGAAAAAGAACCATTGGCTCATTAACACTAATTCTTGGAAGAAGTAAGGTGCTATGGGGCCAGTCCTAGATGGAATGGGTTAGGGATTACTATAGCTGAAACATATATAGTTTTTAAAAAGATATAATGAAGAGAAAAAAAGGCATTTCTCAAAAGAAGTCACACAAGCAGCCACCAAACAGAAGATGAATGCTCAACATCACTAGTCATCAGAGAAATGTGAATTCAAACTACAATGAAATATTATTTTACACTGTCATAATGACTATTTTTAAAAACTCAAAGAACAACAGTTGTTGGCATGGATGCAGAGAAAAGGGAAAGCTAATACACACTTGGCCGGAGTGTGAATTATTTCAGCCTGTGTGGAAAACCATATGGAGATTTCTCAAAGAATGAAAAAATACATCTACCATTTGATCAAGCAATTCTACTATAGAAAAAAAAATTATTATATAAAAAATACACCTGCATTCATATGTTTATCACAGCAGTATTCACAATAGCAATGTCATGAAATCATCCTAAGTGTTGATCAGCAGTTGGTTGGATAAAGAAAAAATGGGATATGTACACTACGGAATGCTCTGCAGCCATTTTCATAAAATGTAATGAAGTCACATCCTTTGAATCAACATGGATGGAGCTTGAAGCCATTATCCTAAGTGAAATAACTCAGAAACAGAAAATCAAGTACCACATATTCTCACTTATAAGTGGGAGGTAAACAATGGGTACAAATGAACACAAAGATGAAAATAATGCACACTGCATACTCCAAAAATGAGGATGTTAATAGTGGGTGAGGTTTGAAAAATTACTTATTGGGTACAATGCTCACTGCTTTAGTGATAATACATTAGAAGCCCAAACTCCACCATTACACAACATACACATGTAACAATCCTGCATATGTACCTCCTGAATCTAACATATATCAAGAAATTGAATAAGTAAAAGATTAGAACCAACATGACCTAACAGATCTTTATTGAACTGTATATACCAAAACTGCAATAAATATAACGTCATAAATTATGTTCCACTATATATATATATATTTATTTATTCTATCTACATATTTCTTTTTTAATTGACACATTATAAGCATATATATTTATAGAGTACAGTTTGCTGTTTTAATAAATGTAAATGTGAATCAAATCAGGGTAGTAACCATATCTATCACCTCATGTGTTTATTATTTCTTTGTAGTGAGAGTATTCCAAACCTTTCTTCTAGTTAGTTTGTCATATACAATACCTTTCTGTTAATCATAGTCAGAATTTTTTTCAATAGACACCAGAACTTATTCCTCCTATATAAATGGTACCTTTTTACTCATTTCCAACTTCTACACATCTTCTCCTTTACCTTTCCCTCCCTAGTCTCTGGTAACAAATATTCTGGCCAGGCGTGGTGGCTCAAGGCTGTAATTTCGGCACTTTGGGAGGCTGAGGCAGGTGGATCACGAAATCAAGAGATTGACACCATCCTGGTCAACATGGTGAAACCCCGTCTCTACTAAAAATACAAAAAATTAGCTGGGCCTGGTGGTGCGTGCCTGTAATCCCAGCTACTCAGGAGGCTGAGGCAGGAGAATTGCCTGAACCCAGGAGGCGGAGGTTGCGGTGAGCCAAGATCACGCCATTGCACTCCAGCCTAGGTAACAAGAGCAAAACTTTGTCTCAAAAAAAAAAAAATTCTATTTTCTGTTTCTATGAGATGAACATTGTAAAAATGTTTGTAAGTGAGATCATGTGATATTTGGCTTTCTGTGCCTGGCTTATTTCACTTAACATAATGGATCCCAGTTTCATATCTGTTGCCACAAATGACAGGATTTCATTCTATTTTATAGCTGAATAGTATTCAAATGTGTATCTGTATCACACGTTCTTCATCCATTCACCCATTTTTGGACAATTTATGGATTCCATGCCTTGGCTATTTTGAATAGTACTACAGTAAATATGGAGGTATATGAATCTTTTTGACGTATTGATTTTATTTCCTTGGAGCCTTGAGACTGGCCACCTCACCCACCACATCCTGAACCCATGCACACCAAATGAGGGCCTGAAGACAGGCACACGCAGTCAGGCATCTCCCCTAATTTCCCAATTATGCTGACTGTGGGCTTCAGCATCACCCTCACCTTGTCCACCACCATTAACACCTATAAACTCCTTCCAGCAAAATCATTTTAATACAGAAATTTGTATGCAATACAAAACACCTTCAAGAACCAAACTCAAAATTAGTAGAAGGAAAGAAAAATAAGGATAAGAGCAGAACTAAAAAAAAATAGAGACTGAAAAAATACAAAAGTTCAATGAAACAAAAACATGGCTTGTTGAAATGACAGAAAAATCAATTAAGCAATTATTAGACTAACCAACAAAAACAGAGCTAATAACCAAATCAACAAAATAAGACAGAAAAAAGGAGACATTAAAACTAATATCATAGTGTATTAGTCAGGATTCTCTAGAGGGACAGAACTAATAGGCTATCAGTTCTGTATATATGAAAGGGAATTTATCAAGAAAAATTGACTCAGAGGATCACAAGGTGAAGTCCCATGATACAACATCCAAAAGTTGAAGAGACAGAAAGCCAGTAGTGGCTCCATCTGGGTTCTAAAACCTCAAAAGTAGGGAAGCTGACAGTGCGGCCTTCAGTCTGTGGGAAAAGGCCTGAGAGCCCATGGCAAACCACTGTTGTAAATCCAAGAGCCAGAAAGCTAAAGAACTTGGTGTCTGATGTTTGAGGGCAGGACATGTCTAGCATGGGAGAAAGATGAAGGCTGTAAGACTCAGCAAGTCAGCTTCTTCCACCTTCGCCTGTCTGCTTCTTCTAGATGGACTGGCAGCTAATTAACCACCCACATTGTGGATGGGACTTACTGAGGGTATGTCTTCCCCTCTGAGTCCACTGACTCAAATGTTAATCTCTTCTGGCTACACCCAGAAACAATACTTTGCATCTTTCAATCCAATGATGTTGACACTTAATATTAAGCATTACACACAGAAACACAAAAGATCATTAGAAACTATTATGAGCAACTATACACTAACAAACTGAAAAACCTAGAGAAAATGAATAAATTACTGAACATATAAAATCTAGCCAATATTAAATATGGAAAATATAAAGAAAACCTGGACAGACCAGTAATGAATAATGAGATTGAATCAGGAATTCAAAAATGTCTCCCAACAGTAAAAGGCCTAGGAATGTATGGCTTCACTGCCAAATTCTACCAAATTCACACAGAAGAGCTGATGCCAGTTTTCCTCAAACTATTCCAAAAAAAGAAGAGCAAAGACTTCTTCCTGATTCAGTCTATGAGGCTACCTGAGCCCTGATACCAAAATCAGACAAAGAAACAGCAGATAAAACTAAGGACTAATATCCTTGATGAACATAGATGCAAAAATACTCAACAGAATAATAAAGAAAACCTAATTGAACAGCACATCAGAAAGATTTCTCACTATTATCAAGTAGGAGTCATTCTAGGAATGCAAAGATGGCTTAACATACAGAAATTGATAATTGTGATAGATCATATCAATGTAATGATATGATACTTTTCAATGTAATGAACAAGACAAACCATGAAATTATATAAATAGATGCAGAAAAATACTTTATGAAAATATCCCTTCATGATAAAACCTATAAACAAGCTAGGAATAGAAGGAACATTCCTTAACATAAGAAAATCCATTGATATAATTTAGGTGTTTGTCCCCTCCAAATCTAATGTTGAAATGTGATCCCCAGTGTTGAAGGTAGAGCCTAGTGGGAGATGTTTGGGGCTTCGGTGGGGATCCCTCATGAATGGCTTAATATCCTTCCTGTGATAATAAGTTCTCACTCTATTATTTCATGGAAAAGCTAGTTGTTTAAAGGAGCTTGGCATCTCTCTTACCCCCTCTCTTGCTATGTGACATTCTGCCTCCCTTCACCTTCTGCCATAATTGTAAACTTCCTGAGGCCCTCACCAGAAGCAGATCCCAGCACCATTCTTCCTTTACAGTCTGCAGATCCATAAGCCAAATAAATCTCTTTCTTTATAAATTGTCCAGCCATGTTAATTCTTTCCTTTGCCATACCAGAAATATTTTGGATTGATACATCACTCGCCTATCTTTGCTTTTGTTGTTTGTACTTTTGGTATCCTGTTTTGGAATACTCACCTGAAACTTTCTCCCTATGATTTTTCTGGGAGTTTTAGTTTCATGTTTACTGATCTACATGCCTGCCAGCAGTGCATAAGCATTCCCCTTTCACCACACCTATGTCAACATATATTAGTTTTTAACATTTTAGTAATGGCTAGTCCTGAAGGAGTAAGGTGGTATTTCATTGTGGTACTAATTTGCATTTTCCTGTTGCTTAGTAATGTTAGGCGTCACTTCATGTTTGCTGGCCATTTATAGATCATCTTTTCAGAAACGTGTATGCAAGTAAGTAATTCAAATAAGTTACTACCCCTATCATTGAGTGAATCATGGTATTAATATAAGGCAAGAAATTAAGGAAAAAAGAGTTATGATGAGTAAGTTGTATAAACTCATGTGTTGGACTGCCTCAATTTAAGCCTCAGTTTAGTCATTTCTTAGCTGTGTGACTTTGGGCAAGTTATTTCATTATGTCTCAATTTCCTCATTTGTAAAACAAGGAAAATAATTGTCTTTATCTTATGAAGTGGGAAAAAGGATTAAATGATAGAATTTATGTAGAACACTTAGTACAGTGCCTGGCACACAGTATGGGGGAAATAAATGGTACACATTACTATTATTATTTCCTGCAATAGACATCTCACTATAAGCAAATAATTACTCTTGTCATATGAGTCTTTATGATGCTCACTGCTCTTTTGGCCCGTGGAGGTTCACATTGAGGATTCACTTGGAAAGGGAGGCCCACTTTAACTCTGCAATTCGACCTTCCCTGGTGTTAACCCAATGACAGTGATTATGTTTTATACTTATGAAATAGCTATTTGTGTCAGTTTCTGTTTTCTTGATAGATTCCAACTGCTGCTCAGAACATATGCTGCTGCAGGTATTAAAACAGGAAACCAGCAAGATCTATTTTGTTACAAACGTTAGGGAGCAGTGTGACTTTTTATTTGGCAATATAGTAATAGTTTACCTTAACTTTTTTTACTTCTCTTATTGCCATAATATATGAATAGTTCCACATAGATATAACGGAGTAGGAAAATAATTATATAAATAACTCTAAATCAAATCAACACATATTTACAATATCTGTACTATACTAGGTGCCTTTGATAATACATATGTGTATAAGACATGGCCCCTTCTCCTAGGGAACTGATGATCTGGTTAAAGAGAGAAGAAATATATGTATGCATAGAAACATTACGTAAAAAATCCTGAAGTCTCAGTGTCACTTGCAAAAATATAAACCATTCTATCATAGAGGAAACAGTTTTATCAGCCTTAATGGAAGTATGGAGATTTGTGAGAATATACATATGAGCAAAGAGGAATTATAAGTTTAGCTGTATCTAGGATTTTTGGGGGGGAGATACCTGGAATCTAAACCAGAAATAGGTCTTAAGGGTGAGACTGTGAAGAACCTTGCAAGTCACAATAAGAAACATGAAACTTGTTTCTATAATTGAAAGCCACTGAAGGATTTGGAGAAAAAGATAAATAGAAGGAAAGTGAAAATTTAGGGAAAAAATGACTGGAACCATATTTGTGGGAAGAATAGGCGAGAATCAGGTTTACCAGTATGGACATTATAAAAAGAATCTTAAGGCCATTGGATGAGAAGAACAAGGATGCAATGGAAAAATTAATAAGATGTCCTGAGTGACTGCATGAAGGTGCCAAAGAAAAAAATGAGACAAAATTCCTGATTATTTTTGCAGCTTGGAAACTGGTGAGGAGTTACAAATAACTGTAGGAGTTAGAAAGTTTGAGTTTTTGTTTGTTGTGTTTTATGAGTTTTCTCTTGTTTTTATTTTTGGAGATCAAATGTTGAGTTGAAGTTATATTAGTTAGAGGCAATAATAAGGAAGTAGATAGAGCTCATGAAAAAGTAGAACTTAGAATTTGGAGAGTTATCCTTAGTGGTGGCATTTGGAAGCATGAGTATAATGGAACTAAGCAAGAATGAAGAGTCTATGGATGAAGACCAAACCTTGAGTAATATCAACATCTTAAAGAAGCTTGCAGGGTGGTCCCACCCCCACGAAGACCAGCAATCTGAAACACTATGGACTGAGAGTTTCACAGCAAGCACAGCTGGACCTGGGATGATCCAGCTCTGTGGAGGGAAGGGCATCCAACATTGCCGAGGCAGTCTGCCATTACTGAGACAGTCTACCATTACTGAGGCAGTCTGCCATTACTGAAGCAGTCCAACATTATCTAGGCAGTCTGCCATTACTGAGGCAATCTGCCCTTACCGAGGCAGTCTACCATTATAGAGACAGTAATGGTAGATTACAGATCACGAAGGCAGACCGCCATTACCGAGGCAGTTCTAACTATACCCCTATAAACAAAACTATAAGGAAGTTCACACAACAGCAGAGCAGAGCCCACAGCAGCTCAGCAGTGCCTTTGCTGGCAGATTGTGACTAGGCTACCTGCTTGCTGGGCAGAGCATCCCTGAAAAAAGGCAGCAGCTCATCAGGAACTTATAAATAAAGCCCCACCTTTCCAGGACAGAACGCCTAGGAGAAAAGGCGGTTATGAATTCCACTGCAGCAGACGCAAATGTACCTGCCCAGCAGTTCTGAATGGAACAACAGCTCACAGCTCAGCACTTGAGCTCCTATAAGGGACAGACTGTCTCCTCAAGCAGCACCCCAATCCCCATATATCCAAAGAGATACCTCATAAAGGAAAGTTAAGGCTGACATCTGGAGGGTACCCTTATGGGACAAAGATAACAGAAGAAGAAACTCACAGCAACCCTTACTGCTCTGCTGCCACCACAGGTGATCCCCAGGAAAGCAGGGTCTGGAGTGGACATCCAGCAGTCCTATAGCAGAGGGGCCTGACTGTTAAAAGGAAAATTAAAAAACAGAAAGAAAGAATTTTGACATCAACAAAAATGACTTCTCCTCAGAGATACTATCTGAAAGTCACCAACTACAAAGACCACAGGTAGATAAATCCACAAAAACGGGAAGACACCAGTGCAAAAAGGATGAAAACACCCAAAACCAGAAAGCCTCTCCTCCTCCAAGGGATCACAACTCTTTGGCAGCAAGGGAACAAGGCCGGATGGAGAATGAGTCTGATGAATTTACAGAAACAGGCTTCAGAAGGTGGGTAATAACAAACTTCTTTGAGCTAAAAGAACATGTTCTAACTCAATGTAAAGAAACTAAGAACCTTGAAAAAAGGTTTGAAGAAATGCTAACAAGAATAAACAGCCTAAAGAAGAATATAAATCAATTGATGGAACTGAAATACACAACACGAGAACTTTACAAAGAATACACAAGTTTCAAGAGCCAAATGAACCAAGCAGAAGAAAGGATATCAGAGATTGAAGATCAACTCAATGAAATAAAATGAGAAGTCAATATTAGAGAAAAAAGAATGAAAAGAAATGAACAAAGCCTCCTGGAAATATGGTATTATGTGAAATGACTTAATTTACGTTTGAGAGGTGTACCTGAATGTGACAGAGAGAATGAATCCAAGCTGTAAAACACTCTTCAGGATATTATCCAGGAGAATTTCCCCAACTTAGCAAGGCAGGCCAATATTCAAGTCCAGGAAATACAGAGAACACCACAAAGATATTCCTCAAAGATATTCACCACAAAGATATCCTCAAAGATAATCATCAGATTCACCAGCGTTGAAATGAAGGAAAAAATGCTAAGGGCATCCAGAGGGAAAGATCGGGTTACCCACAAAGGGAAGCCCATCAGACTCACAGTGGATCTCTCGGCAGAAACCCTACAAGCCAGAAGAGAGTGGGGGCCAATATTCAACATCCTTAAAGAAAAGAACTTTCAATCCAGAATTTCATACCCAGGCAAACTAAGCTTCATAAGCGAAGGAGAAATAAAATCCTTTACAAACAAGCAACTGCTCAGAGATTTCATCACCCATAGGCCTACCTTACAAGATCTTCTGAAAGAAGCACTAAACACAGAAAGGAAAAACCACTACCAGCCACTCCAAAACTTACCAAATGGTAAAGAGCATCAACACAATGAAGAAACTGCATCAACTAATGGGCAAAACAACCAGCTAGCATCAAAATGGCAGGATCAAATTCACACATAATAATATTAACCTTAAGTGTAAATGGGCTAAGTGCCCCAATCAAAAGACGCAGATTGGCAAATTGGATAAAAAGTCAAAACCCATTGGTGTGCTGTATCCAGGAAACCCATCTCAAATGCAAGGATACACATAGACTCAAAATAAAGGGATAGAGGAAGATTTACCAAGCAAATTGAGAGCAAAAAAAAAAAGCAG